>NC_139230.1:37094123-37310926 GCF_977018435.1 Lepisma saccharinum
GATACAGTCCCGACTAGACTTTATCTGTGTATTCTTTGGCAGCCCGGAAAGGTCATTCTCGAAATACTGTTATTTGATGTTGCTCGAACTTTTTTGTTCGTTGGAGTTTCCTGTTACTTATAGCTTTTGGGGGAGGGGGGCAAGTGCACCCTGCTATATCTGCCAATGCGACACAATATATTAAAAATTTGCCCCCTCTGTGATTGACTTTGCCCCCCCTACTAAGAATTCCTGGCTACGGGCCTGGGGGGAAGGGCGAACCGTGCCACCGTTCAGAGCGACAAATTTTCAGGGCTGCAAAATTTGAAGAGAAGAAAATAAGCCTATGGAAAACTTGAAAGTTATAATATTTTATTATAACTTGGAACTTAATATATGCCAAACCATTGTTTTGAAGGAACATTTCAGTAGTCTCACTATAAAAAACCAAGTGCCACAAATTGGGAAAGCAAATTCGATGCCTTAACTCCGTTGAGGATGCGCTCCTCCAAATAATTAGCGACAATAAAACTGTCCAAATGGTCGCACATGAGGCTCAATGTATTGAAAACTAGTTGCGTGGCTTTACATTCTTTTGCTCACTAGTTATCTGATATGACTTTTTACTCCATGTAATGTAATGAGCGAAAGTCTTCAAAACATTAATCTACGATGTGTTAGATGATTTCTTTCAAACATTTCAGCGCTTTGAAAAAAGCAGGAGTGATGAAAAATTTCAAAGTTTCTTAGACGCCACTTGGCAGCCTGGCAGGGCCTCTCTCCCTCCACTCGCTGAGGCGTCGGGGGCGGCGACCTGTAAGTCCCGGTTGATGAGAAAGAATTGGCATCGAATTTAGATATAAATGATCCACATATGGCAAGACTGTAGAGGGCCGAAATCGAAAGAAGAAGCAGTTTCAGTATGATGAAACTGTTGAAGATCCACAAAAACAGTACACAGTTGATTTTTATTACCAGGTCCTAGACGATTATTTTATGTCTAAGAGAAAGATTTGATAAGCTTAAACGTCATAGTGAATTTTTCAATTTATGTTATGATATTAGTAAGCATAAAGACATGCCATCTGATCTCTTGTCTGAAAAGTGTAGAAAACTTTCCGGAATGTTAACACAAGAAGGCTACTGAATTAAAAGATGAACTAAAAGTGTTTCGGCTATAATAAAACAATTACACCAAAGGGGACCTTAAACTGATAAAGTGTCATGATTTTGCACCTAATGTGAGTGTAGAACTTTGAATTTATTAACTTTGTCCTTAACCGTGGCAAGTGGCGAAGGAAGTTTTTTTTTTTTTTTTTAAATTAAGGCTAATAAATATACTATTTCCGATCAATCATGTCTGAAACACGCTTGTTTCCATTTTACGCAAGATAACATTATACGAAAAAGAATATTACATGCAAAGGTAAAGGTAAAGTTCCCTGTACATTTAGTACCATGTCATGAAGACATACTTATTAAGGGGATGTGCGGGTAGGGCCACACATATTCTAGATCTCGACCATTTTGGAGGTGAAGTGGTCAGCACTACTCTCCGGTCGCCTTTACCTCCTAGGGTTGCCCAGGTACCCATTAATTTGAGGCTGGGTAAACTCCAGAGCCGCTTTATGCAGGTACAACGCAGGAAATAATTCCATCCTTAGATCACCCACGTGGGAGATCCGGGAATATTACATGTAATTTTTTTTTTGAAATCCAGTCTCATATATCACAGACCTACAACGGTGAACATATGAAGTCAAGCCTTCATTTCTTTCCTAATACTTGTTACATTTAAGTTACACGCACGTTAGAGAGAGAGAGAGAGAGAGAGAGAGAGAGAGAGAGAGAGAGAGAGAGAGAGAGAGAGAGAGAGAGAGAGAGAGAGAGAGAGAGAGAGAGAGAGAGAGAGAGAGAGAGAGAGAGAGAGAGAGAGAGAGAGAGAGAGAGAGAGAGAGAGAGAGAGAGAGAGAGAGAGAGAGAGAGAGAGAGAGAGAGAGAGAGAGAGAGAGAGAGAGAGAGAGAGAGAGAGAGAGAGAGAGAGAGAGAGAGAGAGAGAGAGAGAGAGAGAGAGAGAGAGAGAGAGAGAGAGAGAGAGAGAGAGAGAGAGAGAGAGAAGAGAGAGAGAGAGAGAGAGAGAGAGAGAGAGAGAGAGAGAGAGAGAGAGAGAGAGAGAGAGAGAGAGAGAGAGAGAGTTAGTTTTCATAAAATATAATATTAATACAAAATTAGTGTCGCATTTTTTAAAGTTTAAGTGTGGTCGAGCGAGATATCCTTTTGTGCTTAATTGTATTGTAATAGCGCAACAAGTCTCAATATTTTATTTTATAGTTTGATGTTTTACTTAGGAATATATTGATTTTCAATTTCCCGTTTCTGCATAATGAAGGGTGGGGGGAGGGGGTTCGAAAGTGAGCGGCATCTGCCGCCACCGCCCAGGGCGGCAAAATGACTAGCACCGGCCCTGCTGGTAGAGTCCGTGCCACGTCGAGTTGCTGTACTTCGCCGGGCTACATAAGGTCCCACACAATATTGGTTAGGTACCTCATGGCTTTTGGCACTTGAGTAATAATTAGGGCCCGGACTTTTAGGTTTTTATAGACATCATTTTAGGCTTATTAAAGAGATGATTTAGCACATTTTAGGATTTTTTCCCTACCCAAATTTATATTCAAATCAATCACAAGGTTGCAATGAACAACCATGTACAATCCCATATTATCTGTTGTGCAAGATTTCCTATTGTCCCTCAACACATCTTTGTATTGAGAAAAGGTTCGTTCCACACAACATGAAGTGATTGGTACACTTCGCAACATCTTATTTGACCGCCCCGAAAGAATTCTAAGTCCCGAAATCGTAAACTTAGCAACATTGCACTTCAGCTCCAGGTGAGAGTAGCCAATTTTGAGTAGGTCCTTCCACTAGACGATAAACTCTGCGGTGATAAGTTTTCAATTTAACACTTTCCATGAACTTAGAAACTATAAACCGCTAGTATAATACACAATCAAAGAGCTATAATAAATTGGAAAACGAACCTTGAAGGATATTTACGATTCTGCTTGCTCGACTTGAAATTTGGGGGGTTTGAAACACTGAATAGAGTTTTTCTCCACCTGGAGGAAATTGCCATCAAGTTTGTGCAGAAAGAAGCAAATTTGTGAGGAGTTTATGCGACATTTTATTTACAATACCTTGCATAATATCGAACAGTTCTCAAAAACATATATTTTACGAGACTTGTCGAGAAAATGTGCTTGAACCACAGGAAGGTGGGAGTCTTCATAAACGTCAAAATGTTTTTAAGGGTATACCGTCATTAAGTTAATGTAGAACAGTTGGTTAGGTGCTGCTATCCTTATTTTTCATCAAGCGTGAAAGGTCGCGGGTTCAAATCCAACCCTCTCCTCTTTCTTTTTTTTTTCTTTTTTTTGTTTGGTAAACAGATACCGTTGATATTAGAATATTTACAAAATAAATCCGATGCACACTTGAGGGACGTCCCTTCTGGGCATATTTCCCCTTAGAAGTTGGAGATTTCCAGGATTTAAAGTTAAAACTTTTCTTTTTAGTTATTGTTCATATGTTGTGTTAACACACACATCATGATTAATTTACAAATCACATATATGTATTCAGGATGCAAAATGTAATGTTATTTAAGTTATGTATTGTTTGTTCTTCACTGACACCTAAAATATTGATTATTTGATTTCGATATACTAAAAAAATATATACGGTTATGTTAAGTAGTGATGTAGTGCAGTACTGTAACGAAGGAGAGCGTTTAATGAGTTCAAATTGCTAAGATTGGTAATTTTATGTCCGTTCCTTCGTAATGACTGTTGTCAATCCCCTCACCACCATCTTACCATGCATCTAAAACTAATAGTAAATCGCTAATTAACATAAATAAATTGTTATTGCAACGAAGGCCGATTCGATAAGAAACTACTAATAAGTATTTATATAGTGAGTGACAAACAAAAAATTCAAAACCTCATAATGATCGTTAATTCCTCACTGCTTTGTAACTAAAATGTTTGTCGTCTTTGAACAGAAAGTACGAGTATCAGATATAACAAACTTTCCGCACTAACTTTGCAATATTCGAAACCACCATTACAGACTTAGCTTTATGTAACTTGATTCTGCGCATTCCATGTGACTTCCTCCTATCATCCAAATAACTTTCTCTTACTATTTCCTTTCCTCTCGTGAAATACAGAGACCAATGTTAACTTCTTAGCACGGTGGATAAACTTTACACCCAACGATATACTCCTGAAAAAAAAAAACGTGCCTAGGTGGAGAATCGAACCTACGACCTTCCTCGTTAGAATCAAGCACGTTACCTCTTCTCCAGGTAGCTCATGTTAAAATTTGCTACCAGTTTGAAGAAACCAATTCACACATAATGTCATATCTATAATTTCCTCATGGCAATTTTCATGAGGAAACGAATTCAGATAAAATCGAGAAACGCTGAAAGGGAAAAATGATGAACATGTCTATTGGCGTTTTGTCATATTTTGTAAATTGCGTAAAAATTTCGTGTTTTGAACAAGCAATCGTTTAGTTACGAAGTATTTTGTTGTTTGCTTAAAGTAGGAACAGGAGAGCGAAAAGGAGTCATTTGAACCAGACCCCGTTTGACAAGAAACTTCAGCTTTTTTCCAAAGACTGTATGAAAAGAGAGAGGAACGTATGAAATATAAAATATGTGTGAAATCAAAACAATGGAAACCTTGAAAGATAATACTAACGAACTTCAAACTATGAAAAACATATTTTCGTGGTGGAAAACTCCAAGTCATTTTCGAAATATGAACTTGATGTTTTTCTTTATTATGAAGTGGAGATATGGGACGATACGATCCCTCAGCAAGAAAATTTTAAGTAAGCTACCTCCAACATTTTCAATGGTCATAATTACTAATTAGGGTCCGAAAGTTGATGAAAAATCCACTTTTTTTCTGACCCTTAAAAACAATGCTAAACCTGATATCATGTCCGTTTCCCTTCAGTTAGAGCCAGAAAACACTTTCTATTTTACATATTTTTTTTTGCATTTTTCGGCCTTTTTTGGCTTTTAGTTTATTTGTCAGTATTTTTAACAGTTTTTTTTGCATTTGTACTTATTTTTGAGGTTTATTTTTCTCCTCCCCTGTTGTTTCGTGCATTTTAAATGCACTTACTAGTAAAACTTACATATTTAGATTTCTTGACATGGTCCTTTTAGCAAATTCACCATGAATCGAAAATACGGTCAATGGAAAAGCATAATATTATTCGTAACTGAAATGTTAGGCAATGGATTAAAATACTTTGTGTGAATATCTACTTTGAGGTTCTTTTTCTGGACACTATTATCGCTTTAATCTGTAGTTTTAAAGTAAAATTAGTCACAATATTAAATGCAATTACACTCTGGTATACGCGAAGCAGAACTGTATTTTCGGACTCTGGCCGACTACAGTATCATAGAAGGCCCACTCTGAAAGGAGATGCATTGGTTGATTTGGTGTTTTAAGTCAACTTTATGCATAGTAAGGCTAATCGGGACTGGACCTACAGTTTAAAGTGGAATCCGAACAGAGTGCATAAAATAACGTGAACCGTGTGGTGTAGGGGGATCGTTTGCTTATGGAATGGAAGGTCATGGGTTCAAACATACTTCTTTGCGAAATCTTTTTCGGGAAGTAAACGGCTTTGGACGAGAATGCTTATCTACGTTTCTTGGATATTTCCGTTGATATTTATGCGATTTATGTCCAGCATTTGACATGTAAATTCCTAATATGTGTCAACTTATAACAGCTGAATGAAAGGAAAAGTATCTCCTAAAATCTTGCCAATCACTGAAAGATTAAAAACATTAGTAGAGATATTACTTGAGGCGACGATTATGGAGTGTGGAGGGGCAGATGACCCAGCACTATGCTAAACATTATCTACCAAGGGAAAGAAACTATCCTTACCCTCCCCCTCCTTACCACCTTGCCCCATCAGTTTTGAAACCCAATCGCCGCCACTGCATCGCATAAATATTTACAGTAATATCATATAATATTATATTACGTTATTAGAACACTTCGTACTCGGTAAATAAAAAGGAAAAGATAATAAGGAAATGGTGGGATTTGAACCTACGATGTTTCGATCTTGACGAAAACAGTAAAAAAACGAAAGTGCTGTCATCTAACCAACTACTCCAGAAGATTGTTAACAGAAATCTCAGTAAAACACGTTAATCTCAGTGAAGCAACATTGTGCCGGAGTTTCGAACCATTTTTCGCCAAGAACCAAGGAAAAGACACACTTTGCAGAATCGTTTGGTGTTGTGCAAGGTATATTTACTAAACATTTCGCATAAAATCATCATAAATTTGCCTTCTTGCATTCAAATGTGACCGCAATTCTTTCCAGGTGGAGGAGAACCTGTTCAGTGTTTCACAATGCACATACATTTTCCTATTTTCAAATTCAGAACGAAGAATCTTGAAATATTTTCAACATTCGTATTTCTACTTAACATTTTCTTTGTCTACTCATATATTTTATTACTGCGTTAGGGTATCTTTACCTTATGAAATGTGAAAGAATGATAAAAAAATCACGAGCGTTTTCATTCAGGAAGAAGAAATGTTGCAAAGTTGGCTACTCTTAGTTGGCTCTGAAGCGCTATGCTGCCAAATTTACGAATTCCGGACTTTGAAATTTTTCAGGGCGGTCAAATAAGATGTTGCGAAGTGTACATACTTCATAGATGCAAGTTCTTTAGGTCCCCATGGTATTTCTTCACTTATTTGTTCTCCTTGGAGAGCTGCAGATATGTCCATCTTCACATATCCAGGATTTCGTTCCAGGACTTGAGAGAGCTTTGAAGAGTACACCGCCCAATACCCCTGGTACTTCATTCTTTGAAAGTGTTTCAATGATGTTCATTGCTTCGTTTATTGGAAGTGATGCACCTTCCAGGTGTTCAATTGTAGCAGGAAAGTCAGCGAAGTTGGATTTTATGAAAGCAAGAGAAGCGATATTTTTGCTATTATGTAGAGCATTCTTCGCCGTCGAGATGCAAGCAGCTTCGCTGCTGTCAAATTTATCCACAACACTTTTTATTTCCTGATAATGTTCAGCGTAGTAGAATGCAGCTGACAACCAAGTTCTCCAGCGCGTGATGTTTTGCTCTGGAGGAAGAGGTATTTCTGGTAGCAACTCTTTTTGAATGTCTGAATGCGACTTGGTGATTTCAGGAAAACTTTCTTGACAGAAGAAACAATATCATTTACTCCTGGGAAATTATTTCTGTAAACCATTGGCTAGGCACGGTACGTGGATTATATTCACCACATAGAAACTTGACAGAACTGTTACGTTTAGGCCGTTCGCCGGCTTAAACTGCTTGGCTGCAAGAGGATGTGTGTATGAAGAATGGAATAAATTACACTCATTGCTCCTTACCAATATTTAATAGAATCGCACAAGTGGGGGGGGGGGGGGAGATCACGCACGAGCCAGCAAGATATCTAAACACTGACAATGATAAAACCCAAAGTGTCACCACTGTACCTGATTTCCTTCGCGGTTCCTCGGCTGAGTCACGACGTGGCGCTCCATCGGTCCATCGAAGGTGTCCTCAGTGGGTTCGCCCAAACCTTTTAAATGGACCGACTTAACACTGTCACTCGCAACACATTTCGCGCTTCGCTCCCTCGATCAAGACTCCCCCGGCGACCTCTCGTCACCCGGGGACTGCTGGCGTTTTTGATTACACAGCATTTTATTTCCGGCTCGTGACAGAACCTCTTCTGCTTTAATCATATAGGCGGAACTATCACTAAGCAGGAGGAGAAACTTTCCATCTCGATTCTCTGTAGGCCACAAGATACGTAGGGCTTCTCTAACTACACAAACTATAGTGCTGTGAATTGTTTTCTCTAGTGCTTTGCATAGGACTAGATGCGGTTTTCCAGGTTCGGCAGAATCGAGCTTCCCGATGACAACATTGGCAATGTAACGGCCGCAGCTATCCGTGATCTCATCAACACAAAGCCACATGTAATGGTCACCTATGTCGGCTCTTATGGTGTCTAGTGTCTTCTCATAGAGGGTCTTCAAATAGATCTTCCTCAAGATAGACTCATCTGGAATTTTGCTACCACTAATATCTTCAAGGAAACTGTAAAACCTTGTTCTTCAACACATTCCATGGCACGTTTGCTGATACAAATGCCTCGCACAACCGCATATTAAAAATATCCACCGTAGAACTTGTCGCAGATGAAGAAATAAACGGTTGAATCAATGTTTTCTGCTTTCTTGTGATATTGTTTTTGTGGGTTGTCGACTCATGTTGCTCAAAATGTGATCTTTTGTCACAAGTTAATTGTTTTTGACACACTTGACAAAATATGACCTTACCATCTGTTGAAAAATGGGAATCGTTAACAATCCATTGTCGAAGTAAATTATTTCTTGCAACTTTCACTTTAGGCATGTTGCAGCAGGAATAACTTGGACTAGCTCTGTTCTGATCTCTATTCTAAACTGTAATTGCTTTTTTTTACATTTACAATCTTAACGGGAATCTGTTGGATCACAACAATGAAATTTCGGAAAAATTTAAAACTTGTTATTGTTAAGCTATTTCTTTTGTAATGCCAACTTTGCTTCCCTTTTTTTCTCATGCCCTTTCCCTTCTCTCATTTCCATTCCCCCTTCTGTGTGTGTTGTGTGTGAGTTAGTGTGTGTGTGTGTGTGTGTGTGTGTGTGTGTGTGTGTGTGTGTGTGTGTGAGAGAGAGAGAGAGAGAGAGAGATATAGAGGGAGAATGAGAGAGAGATGAGAGGGGGGAGAGAATACGTTTTCATATTGCCGTACAGTTAACAATGTGTTCACTCTGATGAAACAAAACAAGGTTTCAGCATTTTTTGATTTTTTTACATTTATTTAGCTGAAAAGTTCAATTTAGCCTTTTCCTTAGGATCTTAACTCCTTTTAGCTGTTTTTAGGACCTATAGGATTCATGCATTTTATTAAGAAATGGCTAAAATGAAAATATATGTTAGAATAGTGACGTTACCAATTAAGGAATAAAATAGGTTAAAACCTGAGAATCCGGGCCCTAGTAATAATAAATTAATAATAATAAAATAATAAATTTGGATTAAAAGTGGTTTATTTTCATTAGTTTATAATATTTATTATTGTATAATAAATTATTTTTTAAATTTTTATCAATTATTATTATTATTTCTACTATTCAAGTTTCATCATTGTCCAGACTCCCTGCAAAATTATTTGGCGATGCCAATGGTTGGAATACTATCTAACTGCACTTCTATTTCTGTTATTATTATTCACAATAAAAATAGCAAACTTTGTTTTTTGTAACTTGAAATGAACGATGCCAATTTCTATGAGTGGTCAACGGACCGGTTCGAATCTCCGCCCTTACCGATGCTCTTTTCGGCTATGAAAAAAAAACCCGCTAGTTTGTACCTTGTTGCAAAAATACACTAACATTGTTCTCTAGGTACACTCAGTGCAAAGTAAAATAAAACCAAATCATTCAATCAATTAACTTCAACTTTAAATATTTCATGCACCTGGTTAGTGGTTAGCGTGCTGGCAACATATACTATTCTTCCTTAAAACTACAAAAAAATATCAGTGTAAAATAAGTTCCAAACTCTTTGATATATTTGGAGTTCCGACATTTCCGACACCGTCATTTGCGACACTAAGGCAAAAACTGGTTTCTGCCCGTCATAAGCAACACTGCTTGGATTTTCCCCTACGATTTCTAATTTGTTTACCAGAATTAGCGACATTTGCGTACGTGCAGCAGCAATAGCGTCTCTGAAGAAAGTATTTCCCGAGGCTAAGATCAATGGTTGTAATTATCACTTTAACCAATGTTAATGTGTGATGGAAGATGCGCCAAACCACGACATATTGAGAAAATTTTTGGATTATTTCGTTGAACAGTGGATGAACAACTCTGTTTTCGACATTTCCATGTGGAACTGCTCCCAACAGCGGCACAGGACTAACAATGCAGTCGAGGGATGGAACCATACAGTTAATGTATTGACGGAAAAGTCAAGTCCTAACGTATACCAATTAGTGAAGACTTTAAGATTAGGAGCTGTGTACAACGACTACTTATGTGAGAGAAAGGCCTTGAATCTTAAAGTGAAACGTAGACGATCTTAAGCGCTTTTTGAGGAGAATGGCGTACGTTCAGAAATTAGAATGAAAATAGTAAGATGTTGGTTCAACTACAAGAGAAGCGACGATTTCTACATTGACAAGGGATTGCAGTCTGCTCCTATACTGACAAGGGATCTAAACAATCCGTCATTGACAAAGGATAAATACATCCAGCTTTTAAACACCCAGCTTCCATGATGCCAGTGTGAAGGAAAACTAATAAAGGTTTTAAAAAACACACAAGTTTCCACGATGCTGCCAGTCCTAATCCTGGATAAAGTGTGACGGGAAGCTATTTACACTGTGTCGCAGATGACGGTGTCGCAACTGTCGTGGAATATATAACGTATATAACTGTATGGAAAATATACGTATTTTCCATACAGTGTCGCATATGACGGCAGAAATGCTAGTGTCGCAAAAGTCGTGGATTCGATATATTTTATTTAATAAACGTTTCAGGTAAATTCAGGCCCTTAAAGAGAGAATATTTTAGTCAAATCCTAAAAATGGATAAAAAAAAAAGGAAGAAGCAGTCAAGGTTCATGAGAATTAGACATGGATTATAATCTTAATAAAATAAACAAGGGCCAAATTAATTATAACTGAAAAAAATACTGGTGGCTCTAAAGCGTAGTCTTGACAGGACATAGTGAGGAAAATATTAATTGTGGCTTCTAACCTGACAATTTACATCAGCAAAATGTGTCTGAAAATACATAACGAGGACGCCATAGGATATAAATTAAGCATATGGTTACTCGCTTAAGCAACAAGCAAGTGGGCAGTGCACATAGACATGATTGATGCTTATTAGAGGTTTGAAATGTGCGGCAGGAAAAATCTCGTAACGCGAAGCTGACCCCGTGATAAATAAGAGGAAAATAGAAAATGACGGGGTGTGTTTTAAGATTCATGTGATCTGTCTGTGTGCTAAGATGTCTCAAGGCTTCCGTGGATGAATAACGACAGAATTAATGAACCTTATAAGACGTTATTAATGTATTCACTCGCTTTAGAGATCACAACATGTTCTCAATGAACTTTGTTCGGTAAATTTCTCGTATCGGACAGACTGATTTCTTCAAATTTACAGGAGAAATTACTTACCGAATGCAGTTTCTTTATACTTGTGGAAGTTCGGGGAAGTGTTTTCTCTCATCGTTCATTGAATTTTGCCGGTAAATCATCTATTTTTCGATATAAATGTGTGACCGATGCACGAAAGCTCTTGCATCCATTTACTTCCAGGTGGATGTAGCCTGTGTGTGATGACGTAATCCCGGTCAGTGTTTCTAAACATGTGTTTTTGTAACTGAAGAAGGTACGTTTCCGCAAATGGTTTGTGGGGCTATGTGTCAATGGTTCGTGGGGCTATGCGTCAATGGTTTGTGGGGCTACGTAGGTATTTTTGGGTGCAGTGGGGTGGAAACACTGCATGTCGAGTACGGTAGTGAAACTGTGACCGCCATTTTGTGTTACCGAAGGCAAAAAGAAACGAAGAAAACTTACTCGATATGTCGCAAATAGAGCTTATTTCCGTGAATTAAGCGTGTCTTCAGCAGTGTATCTCAATGCAGAATACGTAAGTACGAATATTCAAATTAAATGAACTAGCAAATTTCAGCCGTCTGTCCGATACGAGAAATTCCCTTTGTGAAGAGCGCTGCCAGAAGAGGTGTGTCGTACTGCCAGGCGACTCCACTCTTTCGCGTGGGGGTGGTGCTCTTCCGCCAGAACTCTTCTCGTCAGCTTGACAATGACCCGCCAAGAAGAAAACAAGACTTTCTTCTCCCTGATCACCCCCAACCACCCCTAAATTCTGCAAATGAACCTGACCCTCCCTTTCCCTCTGTGCCCCGTCTCCCTTCATTCAGCGATCTTCTCGTCGGCTGCCGGCTGTACTTGGCTGGCTGTCAGATATATATCTTGTTTGTTTTGGAATATTGATGTTGCCACAATTCGCGAAATCTGAGATTTCGTTATCCCGGATTGCAAAAACGGCTCGATCTCATATTAGTTTCTGTTATAAGTCAATTTTATGCGTAGATAGGCTAATTGGGACTGGGCCTACAGTTTTAAGTGGGATCAGACCGGGTATCGAACACGGGACCCCTTGATAAAAGGCGACGGCCTATCACTACGCCATCTGGGAGGCCATAAGCGGAGGCATTCTATAAATGGCGAATCCTCGTGGTAAAACAATGTTGCAGCGGACGTCTATGCTCAATATCTAATATGTTATGATGTTTATGTTGGATTCTAAATATTATATTGATGTAAATACTTGGACTTCCTACCTCTCTTGGTATGGCCTTCAAGTTATCTTCTGTGTAAAATTCGCACACTCACATGTATACATACGAGGTGGTATCAAAAAGTTTTGCCTGCTGAGTTATAATTTCTTTAATAAATGAAAGATTTAAACAATGAACATACATATAGTTTGCTTATAGTGTCCTCTACTCAGAGTTACCTTTACACATAGTTCCCATCACGTTCGATGCATTTGTGCCAGCGTTTTTTCCAGCCTTCAAAACCAGTTTGGAAAAATTCCACAGAACACTCCCTACTCCACCGTTTAGAGCTGTAAGGTCCCAAGTATCTCGATCGAGATACCCAAATGTAAGCCTCACGTTCCCAAGTATCTCGATCGAGATACCCTCTGTCAAGGTCGTAGTTTTTACGTCATAACTTTTCTATTTTTGGCTAGAATTTCGATTTTTTTTAATATTGTTATTAACACATGTATTTAACAGAAATGTTTTTTTTTTGCATTTTTTTGTCTTCATGAAAATGGAGGGGGAAAGGGCCTTCTCTTTTGCGTCTTTTTTCAAGGTCAAATTTTTGCCGACAAAGGAAGCCGGCTTTGTTGTTCTAAAGCAATGCTTTTTCACTCCCTCCTAAGAAGTTCTTAAATCAATGGTTTTTAATTTTTTTTATTACAAGCATAGTATCAATTCGAAAATTAAATATATTGTACCAATATCTTTATGGTTAGTAGAAAATAATCATCGTTGCAAGAATGAGATGACTGAAGTTGTTAACTGCATTCGAAAGAAGCTTGTTTATCAGTATCCGATGTCAAAATGAAAGTTTTCCGTGAGGGCGCAAGCAGGGGGAGGGGGAAGACTGATTGTTGAATCTGCGTTGTGAGAATGGAATTTCGAAGCGCGCTGAAGGAAACCTTTGTTTGTGAGCATAAGTGTTCCACAAGGTTGAACATAGGTTACCCTGCATTGTCTAAAAATAGAATGTCAAGCAGTTGCAAGAATCGGCATTCATTTTTCACTGCGTTCTAGCTTTTCGTCCGTGAATGTTGTGCGTAGGTGACGTTTTGTGCCCAAGTGCGAGGACATTTTTTTGTGTGAAGTGAATTTTTTAAAATATTTTTTTCTCCCTTCCCCCTCCATATATACGCCAAATTTGCATAAATTTTGCATTTTGTGCATTTTGACATTTTTTTCGGGGGGGGGGAACCATTTTTTTTAAGAAAAGTATTTTTGAGGGGATTTCCCCCTTTCCCCCTCCATATGTACGCCGAATGTGCATAAATTATATATCGTCTGAATCTGTGATTCATTCTGCGTACAACGGTATATCTTTCATATCTCTAGGGCATTTAGTTTCTGAGCTATAGTTATTTCAAGGTACCGCTGCATTTTGAAGCTTCAATCACTGGCGTGTCGACCATTCCTTTTGGGGGTATAACTCAAGTTACATTGGTCATACGACAATGATGCAAATATTTTTCTGTTTCTTACATGCCAGCGATAATTTCTATGTGCATTTTGAACTTTTCATATCCTTTTTTTCGGGAGGCGGGGGGGGGGGAGAAACCCCATTTTTTTTTAAAAAAAAGTTTTCAGGGGATTTCCCCACTTTCCCCTCCATATGTACGCCAAATATTCATAAATTATATATTGTCTGAATTTGTGATTCATTCTGCGTACAACGGTATATCGTTCATATCTCCAGGGCAAATAGTCTCTGAGCTAAAGTCATTTCAAGGTACCACTGTATTTTGAAGCTTCAATCAGTGGCGTGCCGACCATTCCTTTTGGGGTTCAACTCAAGTTACATTGGTCATACGACAATGATGCAAATATTTTTCTGTTTCTTACATGCCAGCAATAATTTCTATGTGCATTTTGTACTTTTCATATCCTTTTTTCGGGGGGGCGGGGGGAGAAACCCCAATTTTAAAGAAAGAAGTATTTTCAGGGGATTTCCCCCCTTTCCCCCTCCATATGTACGCCAAATGTGCATAAATTATATATCGTCTGAATCTCTGGTTGATTCCGCGTACAACGGTATATCATTCATCTCTCTAGGGCAATTAGTCTCCGATCTACACTCATTTAATTGAAACTCTGCATTTTGCTCAAAATCGGTTCGAAACCGAGAGGCTTACATGTGAAAATGACCTTGGGACTCAAAAGGTCCTCCTGTAGGTCATCGAATCTCATGCCACGAAGCACAGACTTAGCTCAGACTTTATGGTATCCCAAACTCTCAATCATTGCATGTGCTGAGCCATAGGACATGTGCACTGCATCCGAAATTTCCTGGATGGTGATGCTTCTATCCTCTCGAATGAGCTCATCATCCCTGTGGCGGTTGTCGTCGGTCAACGACGTTAATGGCCTGCCACTCCTCGTCATGTCCACACTTTCGCTTTCTCTCACTTTGAACTTAACTACTTAAGTCTGAGCTAAGTCTGTGCTTCGTGGCATGAGATTCGAGGACCTACAGGGGTTAAAACAGCTTTGAAATGTGAGGCAGGGAGTGTTCTGTGGAATTTTTCCAAACTGGTTTTGAGGGCTGGATAAAACGCTCGCTCAAATGCATCGAACGTGATGGTAAATATGTATAAGGGTAACTCTGAGTAGAGGACACTACAGGCAAACTATATGTATGTTCATTGTTTCAATCTTTCCATTATTAAACAAATTATACCTCAACAGGCAAAACTTTTTGATACCCCCTCGTATATATACAGGGTGTCGCAAAACTCTTTCAACAACGCTTGGGTGCTGGTAGATATCATAAAAACAAGTAACTTTTCCCTATAAAGTTTACCTCGAAAGCGCTTAGTTTCTGCGCTATAAGCGCTTAAAATCTATCCTGTACGTATGCAACCCAACACAGCAAACGCTTGCTCTGACATAACTACCAGGGGCGCGTGGCAGGGTTGCCACTAGCGTTCCTCGCTAAGAGAGATCACTTGAAAACAACAACTTGGGAGTCTTGCCTGAGCAAGATCCAAAATATTAATGATACTTGTGATGTTGTAAGAAGCATTGACAGTATTTATAAACTGACCAAGACAAATAATGGGCAGACTGAAATTCAAGATTACTCATTCTAAAATATTTGCATGATTGATTGATTGATTTGGTTTATTTTAATTCGCTTTTCTCCCACCTTCGCAAATCGCGAAGATGAAGATGAAATGATGAAATAACAAATGACACCAATGTCTAGACCAGGATTGAAACCCGGGACACCTGGCGCCGTAGCGAGCTGAGCTAACCACGTTACCACGGAGTGTTTCGTTTATCATGCAATATCAACGATTGCAAGGGACACGTAAGGTAGGGGAAATCCACAAACGAACAAATGTAAACATGATGTGTTTGCTGCCTCGTTTCGAACACGCAGACTGTAATGTTATTACAATTTATTTGAAAGTTATTCCTATCTGTGCTAGCGTTATTGCTAATCGTGTTCGTCTCATAAGGAAGTAATTTCAAGGTTCTTTTAATTGAATGATTGATTAATTCATTCATTCATTGATTTGCTTTGTTTTACTTCGCTTTTGTGCCACTTTTGGCTAATTTGCGAAGATGGGGATGAGTGATTATATGATGAAATTGATGAATGGATACTCACAAACATCCATACCCAAACCGGGATTCGAATCCAAGGCCCCTGGCAACGTAGCGCGTTGTTCTAACCATTCCGCCACAGGAAAAACGTAGTTTTAAATTCATACATTAAAACTAGTGCTTATTAAAGACCAAAGCCAAGAAATGCATACTTATATCAAGCGCCGAACTGTAAAGGGCACTCGTATTGCACATTTGCGTATTATTTACATTTGTTCGTTCGTGGATTTCCTCTACCTCACGTGTCCCTTGCAATTGTTGATATTGCATGATACACGAAACACTCCGTGGTGAAGTGGATAGCACAGCTCGCTACGGCGCCAGGTGTCGTCGGGTTTAAATCGTGGTTTAGACATTGGTATCGTTTGTTATTTCATCATATCATCTTCAACTTCGCGATTAGTCAAAGGTGGGAGAAAAGCGAATTAAAATAAACCAAATCAATCAATCAATCATGCAAATATTTTAGAATGAGTAATCTTGAAATTCAGTCTGCCCATTATTTGTCTTGGTCAGTTTATAAATACTGTCAATGCTTCTTACAACATCACAAGTATCATTAATATTTTGGATTTTGCTCAGGCAAGACTCCCAAGTTGTTGTTTTCAAGTGATCTCTCTTAGCGAGGAACGCTAGTGGCAACCCTGCCACGCGCCCCTGGTAGTTATGTCAGAGCAAGCGTTTGCTGTGTTGGGTTGCATACGTACAGGATAGATTTTAAGCGCTTATAGCGCAGAAACTAAGAGCTTTCGAGGTAAACTTTATAGGGAAAAGTTACTTGTTTTTATGATATCTACCAGCACCCAAGCGTTGTTGAAAGAGTTTTGCGACACCCTGTATATATTCAAGAGTTAACGCTCCACAAACATATGCAGGGTTTAGATGAGTACAGTAGCCGGGCTCTCAAACCCTCAAAAGTAGCGAAAAGACCCTATCAATAGCTGAACATGAAAAATAAACAGCTCAAAAGAGTACAATCAGGATGCAACGAAAAAATGGAACACAGACTTTCAACAGAACAAGTGCTGCAATGTCAGAGGTCAGGTGGTCCTACTGCGACACAGAGACCAGTTACACAGGGCAAACAAGTGTAATGCGGCCAATACTGAAGCATGAGAGAGAGACAATGCTAAAGCATGAAAGAGAGAGAGAGAGAGAGAGTTGACAGGTGTATTATAAGCTTTGCTTCCCCAAATTCTGCCTTGGAGATGGGACACCGAAACGCTTTCTAAGCTTCAATTACCCCTTCCCAGAATCCGAGGCTGTAATCTACGACTCTTGTCCGCTTCTCAGGAAAGAAAATGGTCCAAATGGGCGGGAACCTTTGCGAGGAGGAACAAGACAGAGGTGTGGAAGCATTTGACTCATGTTCTTCCTGCTGAAATAACTTCAAGCTTGTCAAATTTTGTAAACTAAACCCTTTCATCCCTCTCATCGGAGAAAACCTGTTCTCCGGCTGCAAGTATTTATGGAAGTGTGTTGCTATAAATCACCACGTGACTCAGGTTGCTTATTTGTCTTCCTTTTAACAAACAGTGGAATGGAATCCATGAATTAAGCAATACTAATGCCCATTCAGGATGATTGGTGAGCTCTTCACTTGCTAGGTTCACCTGTTGGAAAAAGAGAACCTTGAATAATGCAGAAGAATGGATAAATCGGAAAGGCTTGCTATTCAAAGTAGGAGCTTTCATGCTTTTATTGTTACTGTTAGCCTCAACTCGCATGATACGTCAGCTTAGTACTTAACACTATGCTAACCCGTTGTTTTGACAAAACAAAATGATGTATCCCAATTCTAAACAAAAACTACCGAAAAACGGAGCTATGCTTTAATGTATCATTTTTGTATTTGGATTGATTTGGTGTTTTAAGTCCACTTTATGCACAGTAAGGCTAATTGGGACTGGACCTACAGTTTAAAGTGGGATCCGAACCACTATGTGCCTCCACCGGGAATCGAACCCGGGACCCCTTGATTACAAGGCAACGACGCTACCACTGCGCCATCGGGAAGGCCCATTTTTGTATTTAACGTAATACATACAAAAATATAAAATGTGCAAAAATATATGTATTTTTGCATGTGTGTAATAAATTTTGATAATGTATCCGATCTTGGATGACATTCCTGTTTATTGACACGCTCGTTATCGTAGTCCTAATCCTAATTCTTTGGTTTGTTATTGGTTTATTTTCGTATTTGTATTAATACGCACATATAACTAGCATTTCCACTGAGGTAAAAACAAGGTAGCAGTTTTGTTTACTTGGCAATACCAATAGTTCCGCATTTCGTTTTTTCTGAAGACAAAATAATAGATGAGGTAGAAACTTTTTAGCATTGAATTGTATTATCATGTGCTCTATGTTACATTAAGCTGCAGAAACATGTTTGTATGTGTGCTGATTAGGAAGGATCTTTGATCTCCCTGCGTGTAAAACTATCGGTAGTTAATATCGAAATTGTGGCGGGTGGAGTAATTGTAAAAGAGAGTGACTATCATGTCAATTCAAAGTTCTTCTTACCATGCATGTGCAAAACCTAATGGCGATTTCATTCTAGACCCTATCGTGAAAATACAAATGAATGAATTCTATCCCAACATTTGAGTAAGTATGAAACCGTTTCACTTTTTTGACTTATGACTTACTCCAAAATAGAGAAATTATATTGTCAAGAGACTTTCTAATTCTGTGCCTTTTTAATGCAGCCGTTTCTCTACGAGAGAAAATTTTACTGGTACTTTCTCTGGTGTCTTGGGTTCCTTATTGTTTACCACACATTTTACGGTTGTCGTTAGATACGCTTTAATTGGAAGAAAAGTGTGTGCATGGCACGGGGCGTGTCCTTTGCCCAAAGCCTTTGAAGACAACCATGACTGTCCCCTTTTCCCGGTACAACACCTACATACAGAAATCAGGCGGAAGCAATTTCGAACTCTCTCCCCCTTGTCTAAGGACTCTTCACCAATCAAGAGCTCATAACTTGATTTGGGCAAGAACCAGCGAAGGGGATCTTGCATCACTTCAGGTCCTCCGGTTGGTCATTTGCGAAAACACTTTCTCTACAGGTTTCTTAGCATGGCCCTCCTTAGCTCACCTCTTGGTTTAAGATATTTTCCTCCCCACGTGTGCGTGCATAGTTCCAATAAATCTTGGGACCTTGTTTCTTCTGAACAAATTGCTGTGCTCTCCTAACCAGGCCATGATTATTATTTTGCGTGCGTGTGTGCACGTTGTTAGCAAATTACAGAATCTGACCCAAGGTTTACACTTTAGCTTCACACATTAGGCTTTGAAATTCCTATTCTTTGTAGCATCAATTTGTACGGAACGCAAAGACTCCGCACACGTTACAAATTGGCCTATTTTGGTGAGTGTGGATTCTTCCAAAACTCCAAGGGCCTCCCCGATGGCGCAGTGGTAATCAAGGGGTCCTTTTAAACTGTAGGTCCAGTACCGATTAACCTTACTGTGCATAAAGTGGACTTAAAACACCAAATCAATCAATCAATTCTAAAACTCTACACTTCTCAAATTACTGTGCGTTCTTAGTTTAAAGTGTTGCATTACAGGTTATTCCAGTTCGAAATTTGTCACAAAGAATATGATTCTCCAATTTAAATATCAAAAACCCAAGTAGTCTCCCATCCTCCACTAGTCGGTAAAGAGGGGATTGGAAAGAATAAATTCTTACTTTTTTTATTACCTAACACTGGGAACTTCAATATTTAAAGGGTATTTTTGACTGGATACTAGAGCCATATTTGGCACAGAGTATGAACCACTGAGATCAAAGTTTCTTTATTTTCATTTATTACAGATGAGGTGGGAGACTGACTGCATTTTTATTATGTTGATTAGCATACGGTTATATGGAAATATTTTGTGACTTGATACCAGTGCCGAATTTCGAACAGAACACATACAGTATTCCATTTTATTATTATTATTTTAATCGTCGAGATCGAAGATTTCTTACTTAGCTCTGGCCGTAATTAAAATAACTGTAGAATAAAATTCACTTCAAATTCGATACCCTAGATATAAGCTGTCGGGGTACAAGTTGATCATCAACATGAAGGCGATGAGGAGGGGTTAAATGTTTGACTTATGACAGGCTTGGATTGAAACATTCCTGGAATAACATTTCTGCGATGTGATAATCAGTTTTGGCATAGAGTATCTATACAATACAGACTTCGAGAAACCGTTGAGACTAAAGCCGATTTACCCCCACAGGCTGGAGTTGAAACCTTTATAGAAGGATTTAGTGGATTGATACTACAGCAACATTTGGCATAGAATGCACATTCGATGATATTTTAAGGAACCCTCTGATACCCAAATCACTCAATCCCTCGTACGGGGTGAGAATGGAATTGGTGTTACCGGGACTCACATAAGGGTGGACATTACCGCAAGGGTGTTTGTGAAAAGAAAGATGGGCCAGAGAAGTTTAATTTCTCTTGACTTTCTCCAATTAGCACAGAGTATAAATCTTGAAAGAAAATCAAGTATAGATACTCTGCCAATCTGAGATTTGCCACACGTTGGACTCGCTCTTTATTCCAAACAGATCTTCATGTATATAAGATTATTTCAAATAGTACAAACACCATGCTGCGAAAAGTACAACTTTGTGATCGTTCCTTGATTAATTTTATCTAATCACTATGTATTCTCATCGTCGCGATTAGTGACATGGAGCAGAAAGACGACTTAACATAAGAAAGTACTAAACAAACTAAGACCACTAACATGCGCAAGTTAAATTTGCGTTTTTCTAGGGCCCCCTCGTCGTGTCGAAACGAAGTTTCAGCGAGCAAAACGTTACTGAGAAACGTTAATCTGTTTGATGTCCTTTAAAGTTTGTCTGTGTCGTATACGTCAACACCCTGTACATACTATTTTAAGCTTGATGATGCTCTTGAAAATTTCCTGCGTTCCAGGAAATCTAATCTAAAACAACATTTTCAGGAAATCTTCAGCAGATGAGAACTTCCATAGAAGATTGAGTGGATGAAACGGAAAGGCAGCTATAGATGCAGTGAAAGTTTAGCTACACAGTAAATTCCTAATATTCTTTCTCTCATTAGTTGATTAAATTAACATCACGTTAGGTTAAACGCGATGTGGGAGATAAATGGGCAAATGATGGGAAGACAGAGACAAAGAAATAGAAGGAAGTGGCCTTCGCCAAGCATGATTGAGAAGAACCATAACCAGTATGCCGGCCGTAGGTATTAGACCGTCGACCTCCCTAATACGAGTCTGTCATCTTAAATTCTATCTCTTTAAATATTACGTCATTCGTGCAGTATTCAATTACATTATTTTTCATTTAAAAGGAAAGCACATGCAAAGACAAGCAGTTTCTGTAATTTCATTTAAAATCCCTGAAGCCGGCAGGAAAAAGATTGTCGTGTCTCACGGAAATTTTTTTCTTGAGCGCAGGCAGCTGCAGTTGTCCTTGATGCATAAGTCATGGTCTGGATGCTACGTGAAACTAACCTCCCTCTTTAGTCTAATAACCCACCAAAGCAGACAGCAGACGCATGGTAATTAAACGAACCTTTAATACAGGAACACACCGCACTGGGTGATGCCGTGAAGTCAACGCTTTGCAATGTGATACAACTCGTCGCTTTCCGTTACAATGTTCTAGATAGTCACAAGAGAGCAGGATCATGTATTATTATGGTTATAATGTAGTACAGTATTTCTTCAAAGATGTTGAATGCGGAAACTGGCTTGACACCGCCGATAGTTCAATGAAAAATTAAGGCAAATAAACAATATACCGTGCGTTCATTTCGATCTGCAGCCAAGAGATCGGGAGAAGCGTGGCGGGCGGCGCTGACGGAGATGCCGACATTTGCGGCCTGTAATGCCCGCTTATTTTTATAGACATATGCAGACATTTATATAAATATTGCAAAACGATCACTAACCTGTGTTATAACACGCAAAGTTCTTCTGTAATTCATCCAAGTTCTGCTCTTATATGCACAAATAAATACGCTTTAGAAACGATGTTAAGAGCCATAGATAATAAAACATTTTAATCATAGTTTTGACCAGTAACGTCCTGCTTAAGTTTATATCCTTGAAAGAGTTTTGTGCCGATGGGGATCGTTTGGAGGTTTTGAATGTGCAACACTGTATCAAGATTACGCTGTAGAAGAAACCGATAAAAGTCAATAGTGTTCGTGAGCTTCCTTGCAATCCGAAATCTCCGAGCTCGAGTTTTTTGTTCCTTCGCGACTAGATGAAGACAGAGTTGTAAATATAGTGGCGAGCAATGTAAACCAAGAGCGTGTTAATTTCGTACTGTGCGCAAGAGTGTTATTCTTGGTTACTTGCAGTTACTTGTTTGTGTTATTGTAGTGTGTATGTGTGACGTGTCAGTGAGACGATTGGAATGCCAGCCGCAAGATTCACGTTAGAACAAAGATTTTTTTTATGTATGACACGTACCTACGTGAAAACAAACTCGTGTAGAGACGTGTGTAGGTAATTTGTACAGAAATTCCCATGCGTTTCAACTCTACACAGAGATACGGTTAGACATCTTGTCCTTAAATTACGAGAAACTGTATCGTTAAATTTTAAAACACCTAAGCAAAAACGACGGATTCTAACCGAAGCAAAACTCGATGATATTGGTGCAGCGTTAGAACGTTCTTCAAACAAACCTCTACGTCGTGTTTCACAAGAGGTGGGCGTGTCAAAATCATCGGCACATACAGTCACTAAGCTACTAAAATTAAAACCATACTCTTATAACACAGGTTAGTGCTCGTTTTGCAATATTTATATAAATGTCTGCATATGTCCATAAAAATAAGCGGGCATTACAGGCCGCAAATGTCGGCATCTCCGTCAGTGCCGCCCGCCACGCTTCTCCCGATCTCTCGGCTGCAGATCGAAATGGACGCACGGTATAAAGGACTATTGGATACTTCGTATTTTAATCTACTGTCGCTTTTCTGCAACCATTGGCTAATCACAACGATGAGAATTAGTGACGATTAAATGAAGAATGCAACGAGAACACAGGTCTGGACTCGGAACCTTCTGTGTCTAAACGCACGGCCATGAAAATAGGTGGCTGGGCAGAATTGCGCTGTTGCCTCGCATGGGTAAAGCAAAGCGAGAGCGGGACAAAAGTCACTGGCTCCAGTGCACTGTGTGGCAACGTCAACCGGGCTACGTTGCCTAGTTCGAGCGTCAGACCGACCTCTCTCCGGGGCACTTTTGTGTCATCCCTGACCTTTCGAGCAAATACTGTCAGTTTGTATCACATGGATTACAAATACCAACTCTACAAAGAGATCTTTCATTCTCTTAAACCTCCGAACACACGGTGTTTTGCTCCGGCGTGGCACGAGCGCGAAAATCTGCCACCCGCCTAATTTCATGGCCGTGCGTTCAGGTCGAAAGTCAGCCACTAGATGCGCTCGGTCAACAAGCCGGCGACAATTGGATACTTAGTTAACTTAGTTATTTGGGCATAATACATACGAAAAGAAACATAACCTGAAACTTGAAACATACAGATATACTGTATGAACGTCAGAATTATGCTTTTGCTGCGCATTTTACGTTGGTTGATTGGAATGGCCAAGAAATCAAGATTAATGATATTCGGATATAAGTTACTTATCTCTGTATTGCTAAAATTCTGATACAAAATTATCCGGGATTTGGGCATCTCTGATTGGAAGTGCATTACACGTTACTGCTGTGAAGTAATGCCAAAATACTTTAACTTGATGTCTATTGGATTGAGATAATTTTTGAAATGACCGAGTTCTATCGAAACTGGTCTCGTATGTATTTGAGAACTGAGAGAGAAAAAAGTTCACCACATGCCTTCAGACTGTTTGAAACGGTTCACCCAGCCAGAAGAAAGAAGTGCATGTAATGGCTGAGATTCATTGGTTACAGTTTAAATCAGATCCCACAATTGTCAAGAAAAAGCGACATAACTTAATTGAACTCCATTCAAGCCCCATGCCATGTTTTACAAGACATTCATAAAAATGTCACACACACAAGCACAAACTAATAAGTAAAGACAAGAAGATAGGCTGACTATAACTTCAGTACATTCCACCTGCGTACCGCCAATTTTTCACTTCCCTGAAGGCGGCAAGAGATATATCTAAGATATTTGACCTCTGAATCTTCGTGAAGATGAGAATTGAAAGCAGACACTTGTAGACTTCTCAAGTATACTCTGCACATTGTGGATTGGTGGAAGTCATGACCAGGCTTGTCAGGTATCGCGATTTAGGTAGGATTCTTCTGATTTTCATAGTGAAATCGCCACCATTGATTAAAATCAGTTGGGATGGGTAAATATTAAATTGAGCTTTAGCGGTGAGAACCAACTGAGATTTGATTTAAATGCAAATTGATTTCAATTTTCAGTTGGTGTAGAATTATGAACTTTTATTTATTCTAATTTATAAAGTAGAATAGCGTCTACATCCCAGACTTAATGATTTACGTGCGGACACAGCAATGCAACTAATATTTTCAGAAGGCGACTGGACTCTGTATGATAATTAGGGGGAGTTATAAGTTATATCGAAGTTATATTTACGCTTATGATATTTCGCTTTAGTTTAGAAAAAACGGGCTACCCTGGTTATAATCCCTTTTTGGTCCCGCATTCCTAATAAAAAAAAATGTGAAGGAAAAGGTTGGAAAATACAAAGTTCACTACTATACAGGGTGGGGCAGAAACAATTAGACGATTTAAATTTGGCTACATACCGACATCTTTGCAGGCAGCGTGGTGAAACGCACATCCCCGTGTAGAGCAGTTTGAAAAGCCTTTAGTCGTCATGCAGCCTTGGTCGGAAGAACATCGAGCGTTTGCTGTAGAAACGTTCTTTAGAAACAATGACTGCTACTGTAACGCAGCGTGTTTTTAGACGAAATTTTCACATCGGAAGGAATTAAAAGATTCCGACACGCCAAACAATATTGAACTGGGTTACAATTTTAAATCATCAAGTGTGTAAGATTTGTCGTACGGTTCTAAGGGTTAAATATAAGGCGATTGAATGGCGACTAGCAGAACCATGAGTACTACTCGGAAATGCTTCTGCCACTCCGCGCATATTTTCCGGTGTTCATACAATTCAAGGGCGACCAAAGCCTCTTCGATGCAGTAGTCCTGAATTGACTGGGTGAATTATTCATTGTCAGAAGTTTGTCAAAAGTTTTAAGCCCACTTTATGCACAGATAGGTTAACAGGGAATGGACCTAAAGTTTAAAGTGGGATCCGAACCACTTTGTATCCTGATTACAATGAGACAACGTTACCACTATGCCATCGAGATTGCCCTGTTAAATATTCATATCGCACGGCTTGTAACTTAAACCTAGCGTATGAAATGCTATCTTCAATATAGAAGGAAAATATGCACATCAGTATTTCAACTCTTTATTTCAAATTGGCATTGTATGAATGTTGGCGGAAATGCAAAATGCTTGATAAGTCTAAGCTTTATGCAGTTAATCTAATCGAGAAAATGCCTACTGTTTGAAGTGAGATACAAACAATTGTTATGCGAGCTTTGTGGAGAGTCCAACAGAGGAATCCTTGTCCATCCATGTTCCTGAAAATCTTGCAGTACTTATTTTTGTGTTTTGTATTCGTATTTTATTATTTCGTACTTTCAAGTCAATTTACAGTTTTTTTTTCCATTACACTTACATAAATCTAATAACACGAAGCAAGGAAACAGAATACAGCACTAAGGAGTAAACACACTTGTGATTTTATGCCACTGAATGAATAAGTATGTGTCAGGAAAAGCTTAATTAAATAAAAGAGTGATATACAGAAAACAGACGAATTGTTTGAAGTAAATACAAATATTTAGGTTTTCAGTACACACAAAAAACTAAGCGATACCCTTTACCAAATTTGATAATTCTGACTAAACTATTGGTAATTCTTGACAAATGGGTTTGGTCAGACTTGCTTTAAGAATGTGCTGATGAGCCAACATTTCAATCTATGTAGTAATTATGGAACTTTGCGCAAGTAGATGTTTCTCATGCTGTACTATTCTTGTTGCTGGTGTAGAATCGATCTTCCTCACCATCCCATCAGTTAGAAAGCATTTTTTTTTACTGCTTTACACACACCCTTTAATACTCAATTCATTACCATCATCTCAAGAGCTTGATTTGGAAAAGTACTGTTTTTTCCTTCTTCTTCTGTGGAGCCTTATTCAGTCTGTGATTGGGAGATGAGTATTAGAGGAGGATGGGCCGAGAGAAACCGTGATTTCTCTTCGTTGGCCATCCGAGAGTGACGGAAATGAAGGTGAAAGTCGCCGACAGCCATTATTCGCTCTGACGACTTTAGTCCTTTTCCTGCGCTGGCTGCTCAATGTGGTCTGAGGGGAATGGTTGCTCATTGTGCTGCTCAGATAGCGAATATTTATAGCCCTCATCTCGCGACGCACTGCGCTTTCGATCTTAACTCTCTCGAGATTGTTAAGCACCGCAAGATCTTCCAGAGGTAGAGAAGAAGGAAAATTTCTCAGAAATCAGAACAAAATAAGTTTCACGGTGGTCGAGTTGATGTTGAACAGTGTGCTAGGGACAGTCGCATCTTCCGAAGGAATTAGTTTCGGTTTTGTTATTTGGCTACCACTTTATGCACAGAATTCTTGAAAACCCTGACAGTTCTTTTCGTGATGAAAAAGAAACCGTTTTAACGGATTTCTGTATATTCTGTTAAAAAAATGCAAATACCGATTCTCTGATGGCAAGTAAGAATTGAATGGAAATTTCTCCAGTATAGAACCACATAACAATGTTTCAACCAATGCACGACGACTGGTATACTCTAAATATTTAATATATTCGTTTGTTAGCATTGACTGTCTTTAATACAAAATTATGCTAAATAGTATCACGTATGTGGTTAGTGTTTTTTATAAACACACAGAGGGCCGAAAGTTCTTTTCAAGGGACTATCAAAGCATATTCTTTTCAAAACACTTCTGCACCCTCGATGACTCCTTGACAGCGGTGGCGATTGGGTTCCAAAACTAGGTGGGCAAGGTGCAAAAAGTGGGGAGGCAAGGACAGTTTAGTTTCCCTTGGTACATAAGGTTTAGCATAGTGCGAAGTCAAAAGTGAAAAAAATGGGGCGGCAACTTCCCCCTCGCCCCCTAATCGCCGCCACTGCTCCTTGAATTTGAAATTGTAGTATTGTTCTATTTGAAATTATCAGATCCTTACAATATTCCATGTAAAACATTGTGATTGAAATGCAATTATACTTGCGAATTATGTAATTTTTACGTGGGCACGTTCCTGCCGCCCTTTCAGGTGCCTGTTTACACCTACCTATTTCAGGAAATGTGCAATAGGGATGGTCAGTGGCAGCGCTAGACTTTCTGGTGCTGTCAAAGATATGGGTGGGCCACATCTTTGAAAGAAATGCATTTCGATGTAGATATTGCTATTACGTGAACCAGCCAAGGACTTATTAATCAATAACAGGGAGTTTTGATATTGCAGTAAAAATATACGTGGTGTAACGGGTGACTGTTTGTGAAGACACCATAATGTCAACCCCTCTTCCACGTAGAAGACGTAGCACACCCTGACTGGGCCAACCTGATTTTTGGTGGGCTATAACCCAGCCGGGCCCATCCTAGGACACCCCCCCCCTCCCCCGGGAATGGTATCGAGACGCGGCGAAACTCGGCAATGTTTTGGCTTCAACTCCAGTTAAAAAAATACATGTATCGTTCTCGGCCTCTCCAGGAGTTGTAAATAAATCACTGTCTCGTTCTAGTCTTAATTCTCGAAATATACAAGGGAGAGTAAATAATTATCCGCACATTAGTTGTAATTTTGTTTAGGTTGACCGTACAGTTTCCGAAGCGCGCATGTCAATAGAGTGTACATTTGTCGTTGCTTTACTGCATATTTGTACTTCGTCCCTCATTTCTTTTCTCGTTGTTGAAAGGTAAACGTGACCGCTCAACTTTCCACTTGTAGCGTTTTTATATTCATATATCACAAACGCTACATAATTGGAAAATGTTAAGTTAAATATTAGTTTAATTTTCCGCCATCAGAGGTCGTTTGCCCTCGATGCCTCAATGACCAGTGCTGCCTCTTGCGGCAGACTTGGTACAAGCGCGCAGGTCGTAAAACACCTCAGCAGTGCTTCAACGACTTTTGAACCGACGGGGACGAGAAGGTTAACTCCTTCCGCACAACATAGCCAGCGAGAGACGTGCCCAGCGTGCCTTATTGACGGACGGAAGCTTCCTCGTTTTGCCATTTGTGGAATGGGTCAATATCATAGAGGACAAAGGCATGAATAGGGCAGCGGCTTTGCAAGGACTTTGAGGCCAAAGTTTGTTTGGCGTAGGTACGTAAATTCTCTCTGCTGTGATAATGAACTTAACATCTTTGTGCTGAAGTTCCACGTCGTATTCCCTTTAATCAAGCATAAGCATTGCGCGTAAAACTTTTGTTGCACTCTGTTTTCCGCCCCCCCTTTTCCCCTTGTTGCGTGCCACCTTTTGGACGCCTTGAACGCTTTATGTGAACTAACGAAATATAATTATACGTCAAAACTAGGTGGGAACAGAACAAATTAATTCTTACTTGACTTTTGGCTCAAAAAGAAAAAACCCTTTTTTTTGTCGCTAAAGATTCTGGTTTTCGCAAGTGATTCCTAACAAGTGAACCTTTTGTGCAGCGAACGAGTATTGCAGTTTTTGTCTATCTTGTTATGCGTTCCTTATGCTGGCATTTGGTGATTTGAGCTGGTAGTCAAAAAAGGACGTCGAGTTGAAGTCCTCGTCGCGAAAGCAAAATTTACGAACCTTCATTCCCCCTTTAATAATTGTTTCGGGACGTTTGTTCCATTTTGCACCTTTCCACCCTTTTTCCACGGTAGCATTAAGAATCAGGAGAATTGGGGGTAATATTGTTTAAATGCAAAACTTGTTAATGTAAAAGTAAATCGGCGTGATGCAAAAAGAAAACTTGCTTGTAGTGAACGCATGAGCTGTGCCGTATTGTTAAATGTTAAATCTTTATGTTTGAATGGGTCGATGTAAAGATCAAAGTATAAATTGAATACGTATTGTTAATGGAGTGAATGGTTGAAATCAGTTAAATTAACACACGCAGGACGTGTCTTTTGAATTTTGACGTGGACGCACGTCTCTTGTGAAATTAGTATTGGACTTATGTCGACCCTGTTGATATTGGCCTATTTTTACGTGTTGATTGTTGTTTATTAAAATACATGATATTTGTGCAATGCAATACGCTGTTGTTGATTGAACTTAGTAAATTGTAGTTTTTCTTTACTTGAAATCAAAACGCGCATGAGATACTCGTCACGTGGTAACCATATACTGATATCAAAGGTACTACCGAGTAATATTGTATTTTGGTGAGTGCAAGACCAAACAATAAGATTGGATGATATAGTAATTGAGAGTGTGAATGAACTCGACGGAGAAGGCACGGAATGCTATTCGTTGACGGACCCTTTAATTTGTGTGCGCATTATATACATATATATATAGGGTGTACATTTATTGCAGGGCTTTGTCTCGCGCTTCTCGTCGACTTTGCTTGTAGACTCCTGCATTCTCGTGCGAGAAGGGCGACACAAAAATTGTATTTGTAATATATAGTGTGGGTATTTACTCTAACTTGGGAGTTGTGATCGTCGCACAGTAGCTTCCTCATAAACATCTCGCGCGATCGTGGCTTAACCCCACTATACCATTACAAATTTTGGTAGCAGAGCATCGGTTTCATTTGATCCGTTGTAGCAACATTACTATTGTTATCATACAACCTCCCAAAATTTTTTCCCCCCCAATTGTCCCCCCCCTAACTTTTGAGTAAATTGATTTTTTCTTTGCAAATCACCTTTCTTTTTCTTTAACATATTTACTGTTTTGCAATAATATATTTTTTTTGTGAAAATTGTAATTAGGTGTGGTACAAAATTGACAGCGGAGCATTTGATCTCCGGTACCCACAAATTTGCCAGTAGAGCATTTGACATACGTGATATAATAAATAGTGGTTAATAGTGCAACACAACCTCTACCTGTGCATTTTGGGCATTTTGATCCGGGGTGTGACCATTAGCCTTGCTATAACTTGTTCTGGTGGGACATTGAATATTTTTTTTACTTTTCTCCTCCCATTTGTATTTGTACCCCCTCACCTTTTTTTTCCATAATAAATAATTTCTTTTTCTTTTCTCACTTTGGTTCCCCCCCCCCTTATTTATATTTTGATAGATTGGATAGATTGGTTATATTTTCCCCTTGTACACATACATCTTTATATTGTTGTTTTGTGCTTGGGTCTTTACCTTTTTTTAGCGAAATGACATCTGCCATACCTTTTCCATATACGCCGCCACATCTACCTCCACCATCACCTTCAACTTTGGATTTTGTACGTGGCTTGGTTTTACCCCAGCCTCCTACCCCCGTGCAAGATTTGGCGCGCGTTAGTGCCATCAATTTCCTTTTTAAGGACTTGCCAACATCGCATGGCCAAGATATACATACTTTGTTTCTCTTTTTATTTACCTTACATAAAATCATTTGTTTGGATTTGATGGAAGTCGAATCCATTTTACTATTGGCCTTACAATATACATTGTCCCCTCTTACAGAAATTTGGCTGGAAGGCCTTTTGCAGAAACTGCCCTGGCACTTGTTCACCTTAATGATCTGGAATCGTTTAGTTCCACATTCTGTCTTACTACCTTTTCAGATCGATGTTCTTCATAGGGTACAACAACCGGATGAAAGTTTGTACTCCTACGTTCGGGATATCTATGATGCTAGCCAAGTATTCCCCATTGAATGGTCTGAGTCACAGTTAATTGATACCATTATCGAGGGTATCGGCTTTCCAGCTCGCTCGCTACTCTTGGGACGCTCTCGTCCCCAAACCATTCGGGATTTATTTCTTTTGGCGCAAAATATATGGCAGCCCGAATTAAAATGGAATTCTCAGCGAGGTCCAGAGACACGGGGTATACAACATAAAGTCCCGGTGCAGCCGTTGTTGACAGATAGTTCCTTCGCTCGCGGTGATCCGCCCATCGACCCGGTTTCTGCTTATTCATGTATGCCCGCGGTAGAAATTTCACCGCAGGATGAACGAAAGACACATGTTCAAGATGACAGCGGTGCCCCTGGTCGGGACATTTCTCCTACCTTGCTTCATACGGAATATCCGTTTTTGTTTGAGGGCCATCCGACGCCCACAATTCGAGTTCTCATAAATCAACAACCTGTTTTTGCATTACTCGATACAGCTGCATCGGTGTCGTTAATTTCTTTTTCCTTTTTGAATACACTTAAAGATCCCCGTCCTCTTCTTACTGATCACCCTATAGAATTGCGGGATGTGACTAATCATCCATTTTCCTTATCGGCTTATAGTCAGTTGACTTTACGTCTTGATCGTCTATCTTGGAAGTGGCGCTTTTGGGTATCAGAAAACCTTCCTTTTCCTTTAATATTGGGTACCGATTTCTTGATGCATACAGGAGCTACCCTTTCCTTTGAAAAGAAGCTTTTGTCTTTCCCTTTTCATATTGATGGCATTCAAATGGCTTTTTCTTTATCACCTCCAGTAAATGTTCCTGATGTATCTCTCTCTTCACCGAATGCGCCTTCAGCAGTTAATTGTCAATCAGATGAAGATTTACAGTCTCCTGTATCCTCAAATAGTTCAACTTTACAATCTTTGTTGCGTCAGTTTCAGGATGTGGTAACAGACAAGGTGGGTTCTTGTACTTTAGATCCCGTTTCGATACCTGTGGTATCGGACATTCCCTTTCGATCCAAACCGTTTCAACTAAATCCTGTCCAAACTGAAATTTTGAGAAAACAGATTGAGGATCTACAGGCACAACAAATTATAGAGCCGTGCCGGTCACCTTACTCTAGCCCTGCCTTCCTTGTACCAAAGAAGAACGGTACCCACCGTTTGGTATGTTCTTATAAAAATCTCAATCGCCTCATAGCCTATGATCAATTTCCACAACCACGTATTGATCTTTTGTTTCAGCATTTACAATCGGCAGCGGTATTTTCTTGCCTGGATCTATGCCAATCGTTCCATCAAATACGATTGGATGATAAAAGTAAAGACTTAACGGCTTTTGTTACGTCGTTTGGACAATATAGATATACTCGCGTTCCATTTGGTATCAACTTGGGGACTCAAATACTATCAAGGGCACTGGATGAAATCCTGGGAAAATTCAAATACAAGTTTCTTATGACATACGCCGATGATTTGCTGATATATTCACCCGATATGCCGTCCCATTTGCAACATATCAAAGAGGTTCTTCTAGCCTTGCGGCAAGCTGGTCTTACCATAAATCCTCAAAAATCTACTTGGATGGCTTCCGAGATAAAATATTTGGGCTATATCATTCGCAAAGGTCAGATGCTTATGGATCCTGATCGGGTTTCCGCAATACAGGATATTCCCGCTCCTAAGAGCCAGAAGGGTGTTTCTCAAGTCATGGGGTTACTTTCATATTTTTCCCGTTTTATACCTCAATTTGCGGAGCGCACATGTTTTCTTACCGATAAACGTAAGAAGGATCTTCCCTTTGTTTGGACTTCGGAAGATCAGATCCGGTTTGACAACCTAAAAGCCGCCTTTATTGAACATACGGTATTAGCATTACCTGATTTCAATCAGGAGTTTGTTTTGCAAACGGATGCTTCAAGTTTGGCCCTTGGCGCCACCTTAAATCAGAGAGATATGGATGGATCCTTACGTCCCATCGCCTTTGCGTCGAGGAAACGCACCAATCTTGAGCGTAAGCAATCCATATACGAAGCAGAGTGCGGTGCCATCGTCTTTGGTTTTAAGAAATTTGAAACTTATTTGACGTCTAAGCACTTCACTCTGCAAACGGATAATCAGGCCTTGTCCAGGTTACTCAAACATCCAGAACAATTTGGCAAGTTCGGACGCTGGTTGTTATACCTTTCGCGTTTTTCTTATGATGTGGAACATATTTCGTCAGCTAAAAACCCGGTAGCGGATTGCCTTTCTCGCATGCATTCTCCGGAAGATTTTGCTGTGTCTTCGCTGCCTTTTACCAGCTTGGCCTGCGCTGCCCCAAAGTTTAATATAATTCCCTTCAATAAGTCAGACATTTCAGCTCTCCAAGTCCAGGATCCTGCTCTATCTCCCATCATTGCTCAATTGAAGGACAATTTACAGGTTAAACATTACCGCCTGTACCAAGACCTTTTGATTTGGCAGCCGCCTCGTGCAACCTCTTCCTTGGTTGTGCTTCCTAAGGCCCTGCAACACTTAATTTGTCGCTATTACCACGATACTCCTGTCGGTGGTGCCCATTTAGGTGTTAATAAAACAATAAAGAAAATTGCATCTCTCTTTTGGTGGCCAAATTATCTTTCGGATATCCGTTTGTACGTGCGCTCTTGTGATATTTGCCAGAGGGCTAAAATAGCTGTACGCAAGCCTCCGGGCCTTCTTTCTTCGGAGGTTATTCGCCATCCCTGGAGACGTCTATATATTGACCTAGTCGGTCCCTTGGTTCGCTCGACTAAAGGTAATGTGTACATTTTGGTTGTTGTGGATGCCTTTTCCAAGTGGGTCTCATTGTATCCACTTCGATCAGCCACGTCCCATCATGTTATTGATAAGCTACGAACTTTATTTTTGTCCTTCGGTGCTCCTTGTGAGTTGGTATCTGACAACGCCTCATACTTCCGTTCACATTTATTTAATAATTTCTTGTTTGAATCCAATATTAGACATATACGGTATATACCAGTGCATACTATCCAAATCCCTCTCTGGCAGAGAGATTTATTAGAAACCTTAAGGCTTCCTTGATTTGCTACCATTCCCAAGATCATACTAAATGGGATGTTCATTTAGGTAGCATTGCCTTTGCGTTTAATACTGCACAACATGACAGTACTCACACTACTCCCTCCAAACTCATTTTTGGTCGTGAAATAGATGGACCCATGAATTTTTTTGGGAACTGCAAATGGATAATGAACTGGCTGCTCCCCCTTCGCCGGAACGAGCTCATCGTTGGGGTGAGGCGTACCAACATTTGTTAAAATCTTGGCATTCTCGCCAACGTAGATATGACCTATCTCGATCCCAGGTTTCATATAAGCCAGGTGATATGGTACTTTATCGTACCTTCCCTCATAGCAATGCTTTACAACGCATTTCTTCAAAACTTCAAGAGCGTTGGTCGGGTCCTGCCCAGGTTTACAAAATGCTGGGTCCTGTTGTTACGCCCTCCCTTGCCCGGGAAAACAAATGCTACCACTACCTAGATAGAGGCGGCAAAATCTCCCTCGGACAAGCGAAATAGCGTTACGGTCCAGGTTAAGTTCGTGTGTAGGAACCGGTGACCGACAGTGCATAGTGATAAGCCATATCGAATAAACACAAAGACATATGTACTTTCAGATTACCACCTCTTTACCTGTAGCCGGGAAGCGGCTAGCTGCCTACCTGAAAATCACGGGTAGCGACATGCATACGAAAATGATATAGCCCAAAATTAACATGAAAATAAAAAGTATATTCTATTCATAACCAACAAAAATGGAATCATTACAGGTCCCCACACTTGCACTCTCACATTCTCTCTCAGATTCAATCCTCATGGGGTCATCGACACAAGAAATTATACATGACATGTACAGGTTTTATGGCGACAAGCCCTAATTATTGCATTCTCAATTAATTTTATCTTACTTTTTGTCTAATCAGGTCATTTGTGATTTTTTGCTCCAGTGCTACTTAAATCCTAGCCAGCCCTTACTTAAGTTCACCTTTAGTTTTTAAAAAGAAACTAGTCGGCGCGGTGACAATACATTACTTGACCAGTATAAACAAAGGCGTCTCAACGGCAATTACATTCACGTGGGCGGACGCTTTCCTTTTACAAGACCTCACGTGGTTCCAAACATAACAAATAACCTCCGTTGAGCGACGCAAACATATACTCTCTAGCAGGCGGGACTTAAACACTTCGCCGCGACGAGCAATTCATATTACCAGGCAAATACTTTTACTAAATAATCACACATGCGGCCTGACATAGCATTGACACATAAAAATGAACAAACCTCAAGTAGATTATGCAATTAAGCGGGCGGCGCTTTACTCTAATAGTACGCACTTTAAACAAATACAAAGGAGCACAAACAACAATAAATTTAAGACCATTAAAAAAAATATCACGGCGTAGTTTCTTCTGACGTCGGGCGAATCGACGTAACGCCCTCATCTCCTTTCTTCCTCTAGCCCGCCATTGTTTCCGGTGTTCCTCGTTTCTCAAAAATTATAAATGGCGTAAGGTAATCACGGAAACACGGTTTCGCTTCAACTTCCCCCAGCGGTTGAGGTAGGCGCACTCGTGTAGACTTACTGCCTATCACACACACTGGTGTTCGCACAACACAACAAAGTCCACTGTACACGAAAGGTAGCGCGAAGGTGCTCTCGTTCCAAGAATCGCAGCAAAACTGTATATGGAGAGTTAGCACGGAGCTGCTCTCACTACAAGGATCGCGGTAAGACTGTATATGGAGAGTTAGCACGGAGCTGCTCTCACTACAAGGATCGCGGTAAGACTGTATATGGAGAGTTAGCACGGAGCTGCTCTCACTACAAGGATCGCGGTAAGACTGTGTATCGAAAAACCATGTCCTTCGTTTTATTTAGATTTTGAAAAGAGACGCTAGGCGCACGTTGGAGCGACGCTTCCGGAGAGGTTATTCCACCACGCTCTATTGTCTCCAAACTAGGACGGACCGTGTCCGAAGTTTACTCAGACGGATTAAGCTTCCGTCTGGCTGTCGCCATAGCTCAATTGCAATCGCTGTCCACAAACTGATCAATTAGAACCGATTTGATCTGGCGTCCGTAATTGTCGCTTGATCGTGACGAAACTCCACACATCCGTCCTTGCACACATGCCGCTGCGCTGGTATAAGTTTCACATGAATCTGACCGTTGGAAACCGAGATATTTACATGTTTGTCATTACGGTCGAATTTCCTAAGCTTTAGGCGCATAGCGTGACCCTTCAGGTGCTCACCCTTAACACAAGCGAATGTCTCGTTCCTCCCGTCGGCTTGGCAAAAATCAAATATGTAATCTTACAAATGAAAACACTCAACACTTTGAATCGACACGTCTTTTTACCGCTACATACATGAATAATAATGATAATAATAATAACGACGGTAAATCTGACTGTCACAACCTCGCCCTTCTCCTTCTTCCAAGGATTTCGTAAGCGTGAAAAATTCGCTCTACACAGGGACAGAATTTTTTTGTTTACAAATCCTTGAACACTCTGTATATAAAATAGACCAACAAATACATTAACACCCTGTATATAAAAATTGACAAGCAAATACATGAACACCCTGTATATAAAAATTTACTCTCTGAACGGCACGGACACTGTGACCTTCCAGATACATAACATATATAATAACACCCTGAATATAAACATAACATGAAGAGTATGTACACAAAACAAGAACAAGAAGTGAGCATTTACGTGTCAGCTTGCACTCTTACGTCGCTCTTACTCTCGTACAGTGCTGTCCACTCTCTGCGCTTCTCCTCGGAACAGTTCCACCTCTTGCAGTTCTCTATATGCTGGGGTGCTATGGTCTTCCCAGACGTGCAGTCCACTAACTCCAGAATATTGGCGGCGAGCTTGCTCTTGCAGAAGTACGGACCATCCTACATGAAAAAGAGCTTCTTGATTTTCCCTTCAATTTGAGAGCTAAGTCCGTGATTTTTTACGAATGCGAGGTCTCCAGTTCGAATCTCGGCGCCGTCTCTTGCCTGTCTTTCATTGGCCTTCCTCCTGGTTTCTCTCGTCCGTTCGACGGCCATCAGGATCTTTTGCTTGACAGTTGGGTCGCGGTTGTCCTCCCTCAATCCAAAGTGACGAATTACGTCTCTCCGAGGTGTGCTGCCGAATTGTAGCTCTGCTGGTGTGAACCCAAGGGTGTCGGATTCTGTGTTGTTTAGGAGGAGTACAATCGAGGTGACGTGCTTGCTCCATTCCTGATGCTGTTTATGGCAAAATAATCTCAAGAGGCGGTTCATTTCACAGTGCATGCGTTCGACCTTGTTTGCCTGCGGCCTGTAGCTCGGGGTCCATATGGGCTTCACTGCGTATGTTTCCAAAGAGTCCCTCCAGAGGTTACTTGTGAACTGAGCTCCGCGGTCCGTGAGAATGTAGCGCGGAGTTCCGAGGTGTACAAAGTAATTTTCCGTAAGCTTACGGAGCAACACTCTCGTCGCGGTTGACCTGACTGGATACGCAACTAGGAAACGACTGCATCCATCCATAACTGTGAATAGATACTTCATGCCGTCCTTGCTTTTCGGGAGTGGTCCCACGCAGTCTGCGAACAACACTTCCCGCGGTTTCTCTGCCACAAACGATGTTGGGTTTTTTGCTGCTCTGACGCGGTTAGGCTTAGTTTGCATACAGATGACGCAATCGCGCACCCATTTCTTAGCGTCTTTCCGCATCCCTTTCCAATAATAGGTACTCTCGAGGTATCTCCACATTTTCCTCCCCCCAAAGTGACCTGATTTGTCATGCGCTTCCTCCAAGATTTTCTTTCTCGCTTCAGCTGGCACATATACCCTCAGGCGCTCCGGGTTGTGGACATCCGTCTTGCACAGGATCCCGTTCGCGACGATAAAATGCTCTTTCACGCGTCGCTGGCGACGTGGATCTGCGGGTTGCTGGTCTTCCAGGATACTGAAGTACTGTGCGAGCTCGGCATCTTCGTGTTGCATTTCTATAAACCGCTCGCGGCTGAAGGTGGTCAGGTACAGGGAATCGAACTGCATCAAATTTACGTGCACTTTTGTTAATCCTTTCCCTCCAACGTATCTTGACAGGGCATCAGGCACAACGTTCTCTCGCCCTTTCACATACTCCACCTCGAACGAGTAGCGCTGAAGGCGATTGCTCCACCTCGTTAGTCTCCCACTCCAGTTTTTTGCGCGGTGCAGCCATTGGAGATTCCGGTGGTCTGTTCTCACAATAAAGTGCCCTCCGGCCAGATAAACATGAAAGGTTTCGATGGCCCACACCACGGCCAGGCACTCGAGTTCTCCGACGGTGTAATTTCTCTCTGCCCCCCGCAGGGAACGACTGGCGTACTGAATCACACGTTTCTCCCCCTCCTTTTCTTGATAGAGTACTGCGCCCACGGCCGTGATTGAAGCGTCGCACTGGACATAAAAGACGTCAGAAAAATCAGCGTGGTAGAGGCGAAGCTGTTCACAGACGGCGTCCTTTAGTTTATCTAGGGCTCCTTGGTGTTGATCCGTCCACTTCCATGCCTTTCCTTGTTTCAGCAGTTCAAATAGGGGTGACGCAAGTTCGCTGAAGTTCTGTATGAAGCGCCGGTGCCACGTAAATATCCCTAGAAGGCGCTGGACTCCTTTCCTTGATGTCGGGGGCTCGAGCTTCCTTATCGTGTCAAACTTGACTGGGTCCTGCCTCACGCCTTGCGCGTCTATGATGTGGCCCAAAAATTGCACTTCCGGTTGAAAGAAAGCCGATTTCTCGAGTTTAATTGTCATTCCCGCATCTCGTAATTTAGTGAGGATCAGGTTTAGATGTTCAAAATGTTCTTCCACGTTTCTTGAAAAGCACAAGATGTCATCAACATACCACAGACAGAAATCTTTCACTTCGTCTCCGAGCACTTCCGCCATGGCGTTCGTGAAAGCTTGCACGCCGTTAGAGATTCCGAACGGAACGACGGTAAACTCATATAAGTTATCCTCGAATCCGAAGGCTGTATAAGGCATGCTCTGTTCGCACAAGGGAACCTGCCAGAATCCAGATAACATATCGATTTTTGAGAACACTTGTTTTCCATGGAACAGTTGTAGGGTGTCCTGTAGTTTTAATGTTCTGACGCGTTCCAGCTTACACCTCGTATTTAGCGCGCGAAAATCCCCGCAAATTCTGAGGCTATTGTCAAATTTCTTCACCACGAGTAGAGGATTCAAATGTACTGAGCGTGATTTCCTTATTACGCCCCACTCCAGCATCTGTTGCAGCTGCCGACGCACTTCCGGTCGATGTGTAAACGCTATCGGGTAAGGCTTACTGACAACTGGACTTTCTCCCTCGACACGGATTTCATGCGTATACTTCCGGCACTTTCCTGGCCTTTCATCAAGAACGACGGCATTATCCCTCAAAAGATTGGCGAAAACTTGCTTTTGACTCGCCGAGAGATTCTCACATGAAGCAACTGCGGCGTGCAATCTTTCCTGTACTCCTTTGTCGCGGTCGACCTCTGAACAAGCGACGACGGGCTGGAACTCGCCCTCTTCTCCTGCGCCTGACCTCCAGAATTCGACGTTAAACTCTTCGTCGCGATTATTCAAGGTTACAAAGTGTCGACCGATGTTAAGCACAGACGCATACCGGCTCAGGAAATCCATTCCTAGCAGCAGGTCCACGGACAATGACTGGACCACCAGAACCTCAACCTCAACGTGATGTTCATCCAGCGTTGCCTGCAGAATGGTGTGACCGAGGGGCCTCTCCCTCGCTTTGCCCGAGAAATCGATGAGTCTAAAGTCCCGTACGTGCCGAAGTTGTGGCCTGCGCACTCCCTTTGTCACGCGCCGCCAAGTTGCCGCCGAGCATAAGCTTGCCTCACTTCCCGTGTCTAGGAGCCCCATCACAATTTCATCGCCCACTCGCAGTTGTACATGTGGCGATTTCGAAGGCCAGCGGTCCTCGTGACTTTCCTCGGCTTCTTCGTCGGCGTGGATCTCCTCGTCCAGCCAAGCGGCACGAATCCTGATCGGCGTGGTCTTTGTTTCATCCGGGTGGTTCGGCTCAAGCGAAGGTGGATCAGGTGTAGTCTGCCCCGCATCCGAGCCCTGACGCGAGACTTTTATTAGTTTCCCGGATGCTGGTATCCCGACGGTCCTGGCCTGGGCGAACCGCGTCTGGAATTCGGCCTGGTCTCTTCTCTCGCTGGGTTCCGTTGCGTCCTCGCTCCACGGCGTCCTGCATCTCCCCGATCTGACTCCGGGCTGACCGACCTGCTATCCGCGTGGCGTTGATAAAAGCCATCCCGGACTTGGCCGTTCTGAAAGAAGCTGTCGTTCCTCCTTGGCGACGCACGAGTCGGACCTCCACGCCGTCTCCTGCCTCTGAACGGGCGTCTTCGTTGCGGTGAAGGTGGATCTTGTAGCTGGCGGTTCCTTTCAGCCCCTGGAGCGTGGTGCTGTCCTCTCCATCCCTGCTGGACTAGATGAACGCGCGGGTGTTTATTCCGGTGCGACGAATCATCTTCCGGTCGGCGCCGCTTGCTAAACTTCTCACCCCTGGTTTTCTGCCTCTCCTCCTCGCACTGAAACAGGTTTTCCAGTGTGAGGGACATCGCGTCGGCGTCAAACACGCATGCTCCATTGAGATGACGACGAATCACGTGTGGGAAATGGTACACCAGAGCGGCTATTATCTCCGCCGTGGTCATTTGGGGTTGCAGAGACTTGAACTCATTGTAACGTTTCCAAAAGTACTGGGCATACGTGAGTCCTCCGCCCCTGTCGTATCGTTCGTTTCGCACCTGCATCAGCATCCTCTCGACCTGCAGGGGACGTTGAAAATAAGTGAGAAACGCTTCCTTGAACTCCTCATATGAATTGAAGTTCCCCTCGTTCCTGTCCATCCAGTTCTTGGCCCGGTCCTGCATTAAACCTTTCAGAATCAGAAGCCTATCCTTGTCTGTCAGACCTAACTCACGGGCGGTAGAATTAAATTCCTCGAGGTACGTGGAAGGAAGAATTCTGTCAGCACCCGAAAATTTTTTGAAGTGCTTCCGGTATTCGGGCGGAAACAGAGCCCTCCTGGCGGACGATGGGTCAAAGTGTAAATTTTCCTCCCCCTGCTCGCGGCGTGGACTCAACCGTGGTGACGCAGCGTCTTCTCTTCGAAGGGGGCGGGGCGTTTCTGGAGCTCGCTGGTCGCTTCCCCCGTTCGAACAAGTGGCGACGTCGGCTGCCGGTGGTGACGTCAATCTGGGCTCCCGCGACGATTGTGAAGTGCCGCTGCTAGTCACGCTCAGTTGACGCACTTTCATCTCGAGGTCCTCAATTCGTTCGGAGTTTCCTTCAGCTCGACCTGAAATTTCTCTCACTTGTCGCCCCAGGGTGTCTATGCCACGGTCACATGTCGCTTCCAGCTGCACGCATTGTCGGGCCATCTGCTGCATACTTTCCTCTTGGTCGCGCACGCTCTGAGACAGTGTTGCCATCTGGTTTTCTTGCCGGTCGATCTGCACGTTGATTCCGGCGATTTTGGTTTCGACACGGGATTCGCATTCCTGTACCCGAGTGACGAGTTCTTGCGTTATCAACTCACCGGAAGTACGGATGGTCTCCTGGAGGCGGTCTTCCGTCACTCGCATCTGGGACCTGATGGCCTCTATCTTGCTTTGGGTGGCTTCCATCTTTGATTCTAGCGAGGCTTGGATTCCGCTTCGCGTGGCCTCCATCTTGGCTTCCATCCGCAGTAGCATCTCGATGATCTGTTGGGAGCTGGTACCACTGAGGCTAGCTGCTTCGTCGACCCGTTCTGCACCTCCCGGAGAAACCTGTTGCGCGCTGGTCTCCTTGGCTTCCCCCCCGCTGTTCGGTAGACTGGTTTCTTCACGTGGACTTAACGGAACATCGCACCGGGAACAAACGAGGCTAGCCGTGCCGACGTTTTCACTTTCTGGGAACTCTTCGCTGCAGACATCGCAAATCACCCTTACGTCACTCATGTTTAAGTTCTCGATGCGGCGGTTGCGCAATTTCATGAAATCAAATATTCAACCCTCGGTCGATTCTCAATGCTCGCTGACAAGCGTAAACGTGAGCGCTCACAATATATACCAATATATGTATTTAAACAATTCACAAACGAAAAAAGATAAGGGCGGTCGATTCCCCTTTTGCCAGAACTCAACTTAACGCCTAATGCCATATGCCAAACAAAAATTTTAAAATGCCTAACGCCTTAAGTAGCTGCCCTACTACCTTGACAAAAATAAACGCCTAATGCCTCAATTACCAACTCACGTCAAAATAAAACAATAAAATCTCACAATGAAACACAGTTACATGACACCAAAATACGCCTGACGTAGCCCTTACAAAAACGACATATGCACCTGCACTGAGGGTGCTTTCGATTTAAAATATACCGGTCCCTGTGTTCGCGGCGCCAAAAATGTATGCTACGCCCTCCCTTGCCCGGGAAAACAAATGCTACCACTACCTAGATAGAGGCGGCAAAATCTCCCTCGGACAAGCGAAATAGCGTTACGGTCCAGGTTAAGTTCGTGTGTAGGAACCGGTGACCGACAGTGCATAGTGATAAGCCATATCGAATAAACACAAAGACATATGTACTTTCAGATTACCACCTCTTTACCTGTAGCCGGGAAGCGGCTAGCTGCCTACCTGAAAATCACGGGTAGCGACATGCATACGAAAATGATATAGCCCAAAATTAACATGAAAATAAAAAGTATATTCTATTCATAACCAACAAAAATGGAATCATTACAGGTCCCCACACTTGCACTCTCACATTCTCTCTCAGATTCAATCCTCATGGGGTCATCGACACAAGAAATTATACATGACATGTACAGGTTTTATGGCGACAAGCCCTAATTATTGCATTCTCAATTAATTTTATCTTACTTTTTGTCTAATCAGGTCATTTGTGATTTTTTGCTCCAGTGCTACTTAAATCCTAGCCAGCCCTTACTTAAGTTCACCTTTAGTTTTTAAAAAGAAACTAGTCGGCGCGGTGACAATACATTACTTGACCAGTATAAACAAAGGCGTCTCAACGGCAATTACATTCACGTGGGCGGACGCTTTCCTTTTACAAGACCTCACGTGGTTCCAAACATAACAAATAACCTCCGTTGAGCGACGCAAACATATACTCTCTAGCAGGCGGGACTTAAACACTTCGCCGCGACGAGCAATTCATATTACCAGGCAAATACTTTTACTAAATAATCACACATGCGGCCTGACATAGCATTGACACATAAAAATGAACAAACCTCAAGTAGATTATGCAATTAAGCGGGCGGCGCTTTACTCTAATAGTACGCACTTTAAACAAATACAAAGGAGCACAAACAACAATAAATTTAAGACCATTAAAAAAAATATCACAAGGAATAAGAAAAATTGACCTGAGACGAATAGATTACAAATGACAAGCGCGACGGGAGTTTGATATAAAATTTCGAGTTGAGTGGGCGTTTTCAAAATGTCGACGAATTTCAAGGGCGTTCTCTAAATCAATCGGGCCGTCGCGTGCTGACAATCACACAGGTGAATACATTACCAACTCTCAGCTTCCGAGGTGCATCCTGGCGTCGTTATGGGCGATTGAAAAACACATAGTATCCGCGCGAAAGGTTTCCTTGGTCGCGACGATGGAGATGCAAAAAAGGTTTAAACACCTAGTTCTCCGGCTCCTCTCCCTCTCGGGATCGGTGGGTCTCCGTGGTATGGCGCGGTTCGGACGTCGCATCTGAGCGGTCGTTGAAGGCGTCGTCGGCGTCGTCGGGGCGTCAACATCTCTCTCTACGTCTCTCTGTCGCGGCTGGTAGGCGTCGTCGGCGTCGTCGGGGCGTCAACATCTCTCTCTACGTCTCTCTGTCGCGGCTGGTAGGCGTCGTCGGGGCGTCAACGTGGCGGATGGTAGGCGTCGTCGGCGTATCAATAGGGCGGCGTTCGACGTTCTCTCTCTCTCTCCATGGCGGCGGATAGGCATCATCGGCGTAGTTTCTTCTGACGTCGGGCGAATCGACGTAACGCCCTCATCTCCTTTCTTCCTCTAGCCCGCCATTGTTTCCGGTGTTCCTCGTTTCTCAAAAATTATAAATGGCGTAAGGTAATCACGGAAACACGGTTTCGCTTCAACTTCCCCCAGCGGTTGAGGTAGGCGCACTCGTGTAGACTTACTGCCTATCACACACACTGGTGTTCGCACAACACAACAAAGTCCACTGTACACGAAAGGTAGCGCGAAGGTGCTCTCGTTCCAAGAATCGCAGCAAAACTGTATATGGAGAGTTAGCACGGAGCTGCTCTCACTACAAGGATCGCGGTAAGACTGTATATGGAGAGTTAGCACGGAGCTGCTCTCACTACAAGGATCGCGGTAAGACTGTATATGGAGAGTTAGCACGGAGCTGCTCTCACTACAAGGATCGCGGTAAGACTGTGTATCGAAAAACCATGTCCTTCGTTTTATTTAGATTTTGAAAAGAGACGCTAGGCGCACGTTGGAGCGACGCTTCCGGAGAGGTTATTCCACCACGCTCTATTGTCTCCAAACTAGGACGGACCGTGTCCGAAGTTTACTCAGACGGATTAAGCTTCCGTCTGGCTGTCGCCATAGCTCAATTGCAATCGCTGTCCACAAACTGATCAATTAGAACCGATTTGATCTGGCGTCCGTAATTGTCGCTTGATCGTGACGAAACTCCACACATCCGTCCTTGCACACATGCCGCTGCGCTGGTATAAGTTTCACATGAATCTGACCGTTGGAAACCGAGATATTTACATGTTTGTCATTACGGTCGAATTTCCTAAGCTTTAGGCGCATAGCGTGACCCTTCAGGTGCTCACCCTTAACACAAGCGAATGTCTCGTTCCTCCCGTCGGCTTGGCAAAAATCAAATATGTAATCTTACAAATGAAAACACTCAACACTTTGAATCGACACGTCTTTTTACCGCTACATACATGAATAATAATGATAATAATAATAACGACGGTAAATCTGACTGTCACACTGTGACTGCTTTATTGGTGGATCCAGACACTCAGCAGATAGTTAGAAAGGTTCATGTGTCACACATTAAACCATATATTATACGCGATTTGGAGGTTGTTCCCCAAATAGAGGATTTGGCAACTTCTAACATAGCTCTGCAACTTCAGTCCTCTCCAGCCACATGTTAATGATTCCTATGCTTAATTATGCTCATTTTATGACATTTATTTTTGTACCTTCTTGTAAGTGTTACTGGATATAAGTGTATCTATATATATATGTATATACCTTTTTGGTTAGTAATATGCTGATCTATATCTATATCTACTGTATGTGTCTTGTATAACCTTTGATATTGAATTGAGAGTGTTAATATTATTTTGTGTGTATTTTATGTATGAGAGAAAGTCATGCTCTCTTGAATGAAATTTGTTTACTTTGCTATGACCTATGGTAACTCCTAATTCTCCGTACTGTTGTAATAATGCTATCTCCTTGTTCCTTCCAGTAGTAACCTTCTCCTCAACTTTCCTATTTCTTCCTTCTTTCGTTCTTTATCTCGATTTTGATTGCGTTCCTTTTTTTTCATTCTATGTTTTTTTGCTCGACGAGGATACGAGTGTGCTACCTGAAACTATTCAATGGAACTGCCAACCTTCTCCATCGTTCTGGTTATGCGTTTTTTCCTTCCATCTTCAAGTGTACGGATTACCTTGGTTACGGCAAAGGAGGCAATGTGTGCTGGTTACTCCACAACCTTGTCCTGAAGAGTGTTACATCTAGGTGTTTGACCGGGAGGCAAACACGATGTGCGGTGCTTTCTGTTGTCGACATGCGTCTTCTTATGTTTAATATGCTTATATGCATCATTATGAAACTTTGAGTGACTATTTTCAAAATTGGTAACCTAAAAAGTTTTAGGCGTGTGAATTTTGAGTGTGGATCAATTAAATGGGATTAGATCCTTCCTGAAAGAACTTGGTATTAATTGCAACAATGTTTTTATATGTTGTTCAGGTTATTCAGTGTATATGTTTTTTGGATTTTGGGGTGTGCATTTTTTTTTGGGAGTCGGGGGGAATTTGTAGCGTTTTTATATTCATATATCACAAACGCTACATAATTGGAAAATTTTAAGTTAAATATTAGTTTAATTTTCCGCCATCAGAGGTCGTTTGCCCTCGATGCCTCAATGACCAGTGCTGCCTCTTGCGGCAGACTTGGTACAAGCGCGCAGGTCGTAAAACACCTCAGCAGTGCTTCAACGACTTTTGAACCGACGGGGACGAGAAGGTTAACTCCTTCCGCACAACATAGCCAGCGAGAGACGTGCCCAGCGTGCCTTATTGACGGACGGAAGCTTCCTCGTTTTGCCATTTGTGGAATGGGTCAATATCATAGAGGACAAAGGCATGAATAGGGCAGCGGCTTTGCAAGGACTTTGAGGCCAAAGTTTGTTTGGCGTAGGTACGTAAATTCTCTCTGCTGTGATAATGAACTTAACATCTTTGTGCTGAAGTTCCACGTCGTATTCCCTTTAATCAAGCATAAGCATTGCGCGTAAAACTTTTGTTGCACTCTGTTTTCCGCCCCCCTTTTTCCCCTTGTTGCGTGCCACCTTTTGGACGCCTTGAACGCTTTATGTGAACTAACGAAATATAATTATACGTCAAAACTAGGTGGGAACAGAACAAATTAATTCTTACTTGACTTTTGGCTCAAAAAGAAAAAACCCTTTTTTTTGTCGCTAAAGATTCTGGTTTTCGCAAGTGATTCCTAACAAGTGAACCTTTTGTGCAGCGAACGAGTATTGCAGTTTTTGTCTATCTTGTTATGCGTTCCTTATGCTGGCATTTGGTGATTTGAGCTGGTAGTCAAAAAAGGACGTCGAGTTGAAGTCCTCGTCGCGAAAGCAAAATTTACGAACCTTCATTCCCCCTTTAATAATTGTTTCGGGACGTTTGTTCCATTTTGCACCTTTCCACCCTTTTTCCACGGTAGCATTAAGAATCAGGAGAATTGGGGGTAATATTGTTTAAATGCAAAACTTGTTAATGTAAAAGTAAATCGGCGTGATGCAAAAAGAAAACTTGCTTGTAGTGAACGCATGAGCTGTGCCGTATTGTTAAATGTTAAATCTTTTTGTTTGAATGGGTCGATGTAAAGATCAAAGTATAAATTGAATACGTATTGTTAATGGAGTGAATGGTTGAAATCAGTTAAATTAACACACGCAGGACGTGTCTTTTGAATTTTGACGTGGACGCACGTCTCTTGTGAAATTAGTATTGGACTTATGTCGACCCTGTTGATATTGGCCTATTTTTACGTGTTGATTGTTGTTTATTAAAATACATGATATTTGTGCAATGCAATACGCTGTTGTTGATTGAACTTAGTAAATTGTAGTTTTTCTTTACTTGAAATCAAAACGCGCATGAGATACTCGTCACGTGGTAACCATATACTGATATCAAAGGTACTACCGAGTAATATTGTATTTTGGTGAGTGCAAGACCAAACAATAAGATTGGATGATATAGTAATTGAGAGTGTGAATGAACTCGACGGAGAAGGCACGGAGTGCTATTCGTTGACGGACCCTTTAATTTGTGTGCGCATTATATACATATATATATAGGGTGTACATTTATTGCAGGGCTTTGTCTCGCGCTTCTCGTCGACTTTGCTTGTAGACTCCTGCATTCTCGTGCGAGAAGGGCGACACAAAAATTGTATTTGTAATATATAGTGTGGGTATTTACTCTAACTTTGGAGTTGTGATCGTCGCACAGTAGCTTCCTCATAAACATCTCGCGCGATCGTGGCTTAACCCCACTATACCATTACACACTTGCACCAAAGAACAGCGAGCAGTGATTAGTTCTTTTTGTGGTCTGAAGGTACGTACCAGGGTCCAAAATCCAACTAAGGCTTGAATCATAATATACCACGGCGAAATGTGTCCAAATGGATTGAGAAACTCAAAAAACGGTTGGACAAGGGTTAAGCATAAGGAGGAATATTCACATTCACTACTGACCACAGTTATGAGCAATGAGCACATCCGTGCCATCATTCGGACAAACAGAGATTATTCATAGCCTATGGCAAGTCATCTGTGATTGGTCACCCATACTGTGATGCAAGTCATCAGTGGATATCTGTCCCTGGTACACCTTCAGACCACACACACACACACGCAAAGAATGATTACTCGCTATTCTTCTTTGGTGCAAACGGAGAGTGGGGCTGCCATATAGTACAAACAATTTGTACATGTCACCGCACAAACGTTCCAAGCCTATAGAACTCATTACTAAGGAAAACACCATTTCTTAAAAAGACATTTTTGCACGTGGTTCGATGGTTACTATTTGATATAAGAAATTTGCACATCTCACTGAAAGCGCCGCAGAACTTCTTTGAAAGCTCATCTCATCTCTTACACACTTTGGATCAGCATTCAAACAATTGAGAATCCATTTGGTTGAGGGTTTCTATGTCGTGGTACGGTTTACAATTACATAACTTTCACGCAATATGTTAAGGATCTCTGTGCAGAAATTTTCCTGTTCTCAAAGATGATTTCATTCACAGCATCCACAGTTTCTGCCACAATTAATATTGGAATTTGTTCATTATCTGTGCTAAGATGTAATTCCAAATAGGATTTAACGGTGCCATACGAAGGGCCTTGATCAATCAATGTTTTTGACATGTTCGCAAGAATTTATTTTGCCGACATTAGTTGAAAGATGCTTGTTTGCTTGATTTGTTGCTTTAAGTCCACTTTATGCACAGAAAGGCTAATCGGGACTGGATCTAAAGTTTAAAGTTGGGTCCGAACCCATGTGCCATGCCATGTTACTTAACCGGGTATCGAACCCGGGACACCTTGATTACAAGGCGACGCATTAGTTGAAAAAGGAGGTACTTCGTCACAATCTGTTATCCTTCACAGTGAAATTTGTCTGGTGTTGCCACAGTCAGTTTACCCTTGAAAACACAATAGTTATTACAAGCAGAGACGCTTATATTTAAGAAACAATAAAATAGAAAGGTAAAGCTTTTCAGTGGCATGCACTTTGTTCAGTTCCTAAATCCGGAAGGCAAAATGGCTAACAACTTATCAAATCCTCTTAAATCACACCAAAATGAGTCAGACAGTCTTGACACAAAGTCTCAGTCTTTTCTCGATTTTACAGAGGTTTTTCTTATTCTCGTTCTTGTCCGGAGAAGCCTCGTTAGCATCACTAATATGCAAGGTTCAACAATACGCGCTTTGACCAGAGCATGGTAAAATTATAGATGTTGACATTCATGGAAAGCTGAATGAGATTAATGACAGAATCTTTTGAGGAAGGCCAAGGGCCATCCTAGGCTGTAGTGCCAAGGAAGAAGACCTGTGATAATTCCTATAGTCGTTGATATTGTAATTCATCTTATCTTTCTGCATTATTATTACTCTAGTTAGTAATAGTACACTATATTTGGAAACAGTTTGTGAAAGTCGAGGCATATTTATTTGCAGAATAGGGGAGACCGGAGTGCGTTGACTGTTTTCATGTTTAAATTTCTGTAGCTCTTAAAAAATGATGAAATTCTATCAGCAATACCTGTAGTTTCCTTGACCACTAAGAATTTTTATGACACCATGTTCCTAAAACTTGTAAAGTTATTGTTTTCTTTATGTGTGTCAGTACTGTCAATTCACCCCACCCCGTATATGGAGTGATTTCACCGTGTGTGCGGGGTCAGTCTACCCTCATATGGTTTGGAATTTTTTTTTCAAACATTATAATGCCTTAAAAATTACAGATTACAAAAATGTGTTCAAATGAACAATATAATATGAAACATGAATGTTCCAAACTCTAAAAAAAAACTGTTACAAGTGTGTTTACTGATTTTTTTTTATTTTTATATCACAAATACACATGCAATAGATTGTCCTATAATCCTAATCTAATATACGTATATTATTACAAACAATGTGTGTTTATGATAAGCTATTTTTGATGAAACAATTAATCGAAGAACAATTTTCTCAATAGGTCTATAATATTGTCAACTCACCCATTCCTTCCTATTGTCAACTCACCCCGATTGTCATATTGGAATTTCTGGTCATACCGCTGCTGAACAATTAGTTTAACAAAGTATCAGAATGTAGTATTGATACAGATTACCATAGTCTTCTCGATAACCTTACCATAAACTATGTGCTTGCTTACTTTGAAAACGTATAAGAAAGAATAGAAAATTTACTTCGCAAGTAGGAAATAATCTCATTTGTCATACACTAGAAACTTCGTGAACAAGACTCAACTTCTTAGTTGTGAGTTGGTCGTAGAGATACGCATATTCACAGTAACCTGAAATGTTGCCAACTCTAGTAGGAATAAAAACACTTTGTCAACTCACCCCTTTGGGCAACTCACCCCGGTCTCCCCTTCTTGTGCGGCCAGTGTTGGTAGTCATTTGCTGTAATTTGTTGTTGATCAGCGAGAACTCTTATACATATTTAAGAGGTACAACAATTTTTTTGTGAGACTGCTGTGCAAAAAGAATCGTCCACCTTCATTTGAACATGTACTTTATCTCGGTAATCTCTGAAGCAAGGCTGCGCATAACGGTAGAGAAGGGGAGGGCGGAGGGAAACAGTACACGCTGCTGCAAAGGCAGGTAACTGCAGCCGCATTTTCCCCTCCACGCAATCCAGTTGACTCGCTATTGTTCATTGATCGAGCCCTCTCGAGTCACTACTTGCACAGAGACTTCCTTTCGGCAACTTGCTCCCGAGATTCCCGGGACGGAGTATAGTTATGATTATTGGATGTCTTATTCTTTCCTCACGCAAATTGAAGAAAAAAGCTTTCAAATAATAACATTCAGCTTGTATGTAAATTTCTGAATTGTGATATTGACGGCGTACATGTTTTGAATAACAAGTTCAAAATACGTATGAAACTGGAAACTAACATTTATAATTTAAAGGACGTAAGAAAAGTCTAATACTCGTATATAGATTGTTGAAAGACGTCGATAAATAATAGGTGAACTATGAGATAATGAATTCATGTATTTGCATATTTTTATTCCAATGGGGTTGTTCACAGCCAAACTTTTCCCCTAGAGGCGCCACTCCTGTTGTGTCCCTAAATAATTTCGTTCGTCATCTGGTTGCCCTAAGCTTTACATTGGAGCGCGATAGGATGGCTATTAAAACGTTATTTTCAACGAAGGTAAGAATTTCTCGTGTAAATCGTTAACAAAAATGTGTTTAGCAAACTTTTAAGATTATGTAACAAGTCATAACTTTCCGAAAATTACATTCTCATGAACCTAAGAATTAATATATTAAAGCGCAACGGCAGGGTAGCTCTGACGGCCTAAATATAGTATGTTTATGCACAAGGAGCACTAAACTTGACGTAATTTTGGTCGTCCCTAGCTGCCATGGGTCTATAATAAAAGAAATAGACTTTTACATTACGCTTCTATGTTTCCTCTTTTTGTGACTTGCGAGTATGTGCAATTCAACGGCGGGAGTAGGAATAGGAGAAACTACCCAAATTACAAAGAAAAGAAAAATAATTAATTGTGGTAAATGTATTTTTCCTATAACAAACTTAAAATACTTTGAGTGAAACCTAATTTGAGGTTCCCTTTCTGGCCTCTATTATTGATTTAAGAAAATACGTGAACTAGTAACCCTTATTACCCCGGTTCATCAGCAGACAAGCATGTAAACTTTAAATAAAACGAACTACAACTATATAGATTTGACATGTGGAGAAACATGGACAATTACCTGAAATTTAATTTGAATCCTTACGGCTTCAAGGAAGTAAAACTAGGACAAAGTGGCAATAATAAATACTGTGTATCAATTCACAATTACTTTCATGCTGGGTTTTCAGCAACATTGAGCTTAATATATAATTAAGGAGTGCCGGTGATGATGTGGTACGCGATGAACAAAACCTGAAGAACTATGAAATATAGCTATTTCCGAGCAAGGTAGCAGCTGCTTGTTAACGAAAATGGCACCCATCCATCTTCTAAAGTGAGAGTAGACATATGAACTGCGTTCACACTCTGAGTGAAAAATAAAAAGACGTACATACTTATTTCAACACCATCATAATTCTTTAACTTTCTTCAGTTATAAATGTGAAGGAGGAAAAAAAATCTGTTAGAAGAGGTTCAAAAGTAGGATAAAATGCCCAAGGAATTCAGTGTTCCGTAGAATCGCATTTTCTTTGTATCATGGATAGAAATCTTCAACCCGTTTGCTAAACAAAATATCCAGAGATAATTTGGATTCAATAGAATTGAATTAAGTTTTACTACTTTATGCCGATGCGGAAATGCTTAGCAATGGACCGTGTGCATGGTCACACTATGATTACAAATTTCATAACCGTAACCGCTACATTGGTCTCACGAGTGCTTTGAGTGGTTGACTCATAATACCGGAACCGTGTAGGTTCCTGGTCATTGCTGTTGTCGCGATTGGACAAAAGCGATAGAAAAGTGGCACAAACTAAGAAAAATACAGGTACATAACTGTAAACCCATTTTTATTTACCTACTCACAGAGTTTCTTTTCGGAAACTGGTAATTTTGCTGTTTGCACTGATTCAATGTAAAAATAAATATACAGGAATACTTGACTCTCAATGATCACATTTATATTCTGAAACAAAATTCTATGATATACACTGTAAATGTGAATATTGTGTAAGGTAACCATTGAGATGGTTGAAGAATAGTAAAATTCAAAGATACATGGTCCACATTGTCCAACAAACTTTGCATTTACTTTCTGTATTGTTTACTATGCCTACATAAGGGATAGTTTTCTACCGGCGATGTTAGAGATTTTTCACGTTTTCTATTTTACAATTTCTGAATTTCACATTCCGCAAAACAAAGTAAATGAATGTGCTGATAACCAACATAAGTAGAGATAATTTGGATTCAATAGAATTGAATTAAGTTTTACTACTTTATGCCGATGCGGAAATGCTTAGCAATGGACCGTGTGCATGGTCACACTATGATTACAAATTTCATAACCGTAACCGCTACATTGGTCTCACGAGTGCTTTGAGTGGTTGACTCATAATACCGGAACCGTGTAGGTTCCTGGTCATTGCTGTTGTCGCGATTGGACAAAAGCGATAGAAAAGTGGCACAAACTAAGAAAAATACAGGTACATAACTGTAAACCCATTTTTATTTACCTACTCACAGTTTCTTTTCGGAAACTGGTAATTTTGCTGTTTGCACTGATTCAATGTAAAAATAAATATACAGGAATACTTGACTCTCAATGATCACATTTATATTCTGAAACAAAATTCTATGATATACACTGTAAATGTGAATATTGTGTAAGGTAACCATTGAGATGGTTGAAGAATAGTAAAATTCAAAGATACATGGTCCACATTGTCCAACAAACTTTGCATTTACTTTCTGTATTGTTTACTATGCCTACATAAGGGATAGTTTTCTACCGGCGATGTTAGAGATTTTTCACGTTTTCTATTTTACAATTTCTGAATTTCACATTCCGCAAAACAAAGTAAATGAATGTGCTGATAACCAACATAAGTACATGTATTTTTGAACTTGAATATACACTCCCTTGATAATAAAGTGTTCTTATTACAAAACAAAGTCTTGCTGTTACATGTAAATGAGGCTCTAACGATTGAGCCAAAGCCAGAAATATCTTTGTATTTACCAAGTGGCGTATCTACGATTTTTGTAAGGGTCGATATAGCTAAATTATAGTTCATACTTGTTGGTTCTTGCTAAAATTTCCTGCATTATTTAAAAAGAAGTTAGGTCAAAGGTGGTTGACTCTCACCAACACTCACTAACTCTGTCAATCGTGTGGTTTTGTGGTTACACACACTTTTCCGGTCTCAGCATAATTTTAGTATTATTTTTAAATGTCTTATATGGATATCCTTCATATGGATTTTATTACCGGCATCATATTGAACAAAACAAAGTGTAGTTTTCAATGTGAAAACAACTTAGAGAAGCAGTTCTCTTTCAGATTCACTTCTGAAGGAAAATGGTAAGTCCCCTTGCCTCGTATACATATATATTCTCCCCCAAAATTTGATGCTATTCTATTGATATTGTCTTTTCGCATTATCCCATTCCTTTTCTTGTTCTCACAATCTTTACTTACATGTAGCATTTTTCCAACCCTCAAATCCTATTTTTCAAGACAGCCCTATAGCGTTGCCCACGAGACGAGAAGAGACTTTGGTCTGTCTCGTCCCGTCTCGTGATAATGCTGTCTCGTTTCGTGTCTCGTCTCGAAAATATTAGTTTGTCCCGTCTCGAAAGGTTCTGTTCCGTCTCGTCTCGTCCCGTAAAATTGATCCGGGATATCATGCAAACAAAGTCAAAAGTAGCAGAAACACAAAATATATTTCCGGAAAGTGGGATAAAGCTCCAAATATTTTACCCATTGCATGGTGAGAATAAATAAGGTTCGTTAATCAGGAGGAGATTAATATTAAAAATGCAGTTTCTTGGTTACCGATTGCTAGGTATCTTATGAAATCTACCTTGTGGTTTTCTCGCTTCCATACAACTGTCTATCTATCGTACATTTAAGTGAGTGCTCTTTTTCATTACTGCTATACCTTTTACAAGTTTTGAAATGTTTTCCCATGGATCTTCTTTCTTTCTGAATGTCGAACTTCCGTGCACTATGAACATTTACATTTTTTATTTAAATTCTAAGCTTGGCGCTGGAGAGCAACAAAAAAAGTTTTTAAATGTGTAGTACGAACACAAAAGACTATTCAAAATTGCAATACTTAGTATATTAGAAATGGAAAGCATTTATTGTTCTTAATATTATAACACCATTAAGCCTTGTTTCTATGATATGAAAAACTCAATATGCTGAGTAAATAAATTTCTGCCTGGGTCAGCATATTGAGTTTTTCTAAATATTGTTAAACATCTCCTTCTATGACATAAGTTTCATAAAGTGTTTCTTTGAGATATTGTGCTGTTTCTTATGTTCAGCTTATGACGCACATATTTGTTTGTTTTCCCTTTAGCCTTTAAGTCAGGTACCACCACCGCTTGATAAAATTTATCCTTCGACAGGCACGCATATGTCGGTGGAGGGTGTCCGAGCCAAGTGTTTCAGAAGAAATGATAGTAATGTAATAACCTTAACGACAACAATTGAGAAAATGTTCAAATTAATACATTAATATAATTCATAGGTCTATTCACTTGAATATGTAAATTAATTAATTCTTCTATTATTATTATTACATGAAATGTTACAAAGACGGTACAAAAATAGTAATAAAACAGCACGAATATTAGGAAATATCTAGGTTACATGTAGTTCGCCAAAATTTGCATAAAAACAGTTGTCCTGGCAAGGAAATTAATATAAAAAAGGTGATGAATTGCATATTTGCTGAAAAACAAAAAAAATGTTAAATCCAGTTGACGAAAAATAAAGTTCCTGATTAATATTTTACGCTCATTATTATAAGTAGTAGTGTACATAAATCTTTATTGATACTGTTATTCAAAGCCGTATGATCCCAATATAATCCTTGTTTTCTAGTAAGTTCGGCAGGAATAAGTAACCCTCGATTATGCTAAACAAATATAGTTTTCTCTTTAGCTAGAGCAAGGCCCCAGGCGGATGCAAGAAGCCATTCCTGCAAAAGTGTATGTTTCACGAAGCGGAGAAACATGACAAAACCACCACGTATGGATGGCAAACCTGCATTTATTTTATATCGCACATTTACAGAGTGTTAAACAGAGTGAAGTCATAAAAATGCCAACTTCAATGGTTCATTTAGACATGCTATAGTTGAAAAATATATGTTTAGATGCACCAAAAGTGCATTATTATCAGATTATGCACATAACGTGTTATTAGAATCAACATATTTGTGTAAATTGGGTGCCTCCCCGATGGCTTTGATTGATTGATTGAGTTGGTGTGTTAAGTCCACTTTGTGCACAGTAAGGCTAATCGGGACTGGACCTACAGTTTAAAGTGGGATCAAAACCACTATGTGCCTCCACCGAGTATCTAACCCGGGACCCCTTGATTACAAGGCGACGACGCAACCACTGCGACGTTTAATAAGGTCGAGGTCTTGTAATGAAGGGTCCTCGCGTTCGATACCCAACGGAGGCACAAAGTGGATCGGATCACACTTTAAATTGTAGGTCGGTTAGCGATTTAGCCTATTTGCGAATCAAGTGGACTTAAAAAACAATATCAACCTTGAGAATATTAGAATCCACTAATTCACCCGCAGGTACGTCAAATTTCACATATCCCCCTTCATCCTCGTTCATACACTTCCTGCAATACTCTTGTGCATGTGTGTTGAATCCCACCAGGTGCGAGAAATGTGAAGAGTTATTCTTTCCCTGTACTGCTTTATTTCTTTTCATAACAGTAAGGCTAAATTCTCGTTTCATTCTCGTCTCTATCTTAAAACAACCACCCTTACTCATGTATGTGTAAAATAATCCCACTCCGTCTCAGAAAATCTCTTACTACGATCAAATGGCGGAAACAACTCTCAAGTCTCAACAATTATAAATTTATGCTCAAATTTCCTATCATTTATACAAACAGTAGCATATATCACGTCCTTTGGTGTAACACTGTCAACAGCTAATGTTACTTTCCTCGTCCTAATAAATTTACTTCCAACCAGTGACGGCGCCAGGGAAATGTGACTGAGTGGGCGGAATGGGGGCAACAAAATATTGTTGGGAGCAATCATGTATGGTGTTTTGTGTTTGTCCAATATTTAGAGTGAACGTTTACTACCTAAATTTCCTTCTTGATTACGAGTTTATCTCTATATGATTCTATTTAATAAAGGCATTAATTATTTTTATTCGTAAGTTGCGTTGTCTCTAGTGGTCTATTTCAGTATTGGAAGACATTCATAACTTTATAATTCATCGTCTTTCTTGAGATGAAACTACTGATAAGTATTTAAGTTATAAGACAATAATATAAATGACGAAAAAATAAGCTTCGAAGAGTTTAATTTTGTTGCAAAAGAAACGTGACGTTGGAAGCAATTAATTTTCTTAAGTATTAGAAACAATGAAATCACTTAGTGAAGTGAAATTCTCCTGTAGGAGACTTCTGCTCTATGTGCTTTGGAGAACACATTGCCCACCTTTGGTATGTCCAGGACTTGACATTTCTTCTCAATGGCAAGGACAGCGAAATGAGGCAGTTTGCATCCAGCATCCTGTTTCCAGCAAGCCTTTTCAAAGATTTTAAGGATGAAAAGGTTCTTTCACATTCACACGCTGCATTGGAAACTGGAATTGTTACAGAGAATACAACTAGTGTGTGAACCTTTGAAATGCTAATTTATAGTTTCCTACAATTTCAAAGAAATCCATTAAGTGGAGTATTTCCGTGCAATCTTTGTAACGCTGAAGAGTTTTGGGCAAAATATGTGTTTCACCTTCCAGGAAAATGTTATCACAGGATTAAAAATCTTACAAAGGTTACAGTTATCTCATAATTCAAGAAATATTCTGACCCTGGCATTACTTACTCTTACTCTACCACTCCAAAGTATGTCTGTGCTACACAATTACAGGCACCTATGGAGTTCGTGCGAAAAAGTTACTCGATTTTGATATGTACGAGAAAGAACGAACCTGCATCTAGTGATTGAAGAGTGGCAAATCCAAATAAGCGTTCTTTTGCCTGCCCGCGATATGTTTTGAATCGAACTTTAAGTGTAATTTGCATTTTAAGGTTCAAGTTCAATACATTTCCGAATAATATCCCCTCATTTTGAAATTAATTTCAAGAGTATCGAAGAAATTCCCTTTGTTAAGGTTTGCCTCACACTCATCATCTCATTTCAAGTCCCTGAATACAACAACTGACATGTAGTGTCGGTTTTTCTTCGGTCACCTTTGGTCCAGAGTTCGATACCCAGTGCAGGCACTTTAAACTGTAGGTCCAGTCTCGATTAGCCTTACTGTGCATAAAGTGGACTTCAAACACCAAATCAACCAACCAACCAAATCTTGAATCAACTTTGAATGTCTTTTACTAATTAGCGTTGTCACTAACGACTCAGATTAGAATAATTTGCCCGTACTACACATGACGTTTTGTGGTCCTTAGAATGTTTGTGATGTTTCAGAACCATCCACAGTCAACGCTTTTTTCCAGCTCTTAAAACTGGTTAAAACTTAGGTTAATCTCGACGATTACAGGACATAAATGAATTAGAAATCACCTATGCCCAGGTCGGCGCTCGAATCTTGAACGAAAGTCACTAAAACAAATTAATATTTGTTAGACAAGTTGGTATTATAAGCAGAAAAGTGATATCATGCAGAATATACCACTTTGAAAAGGTGAAAATCTTCATACTCTTATAAATGAACTCTTGTTATTCGATATTTAAATAACGGGGCCAAAGTACTGACTTGGGACTCCCTCCCCCTGCCCCCCTCTGGTGTCGTCACTGCTTCCAATCCTCTAATAACTTCGCTGCTGATAGCCTCAGCTTCGAAATGGAAGCTTGTGTGACGGCGAATAATACAAAAGACTTGTTTATCTTAGCCTACAAGAAATAAAAGGTTCATTGTCCCTCTTTCATTCAAAGTCTGCCGTTTTCAATTTCTTTCAGCTTTTCCTCGCAGTTGAAAAGTGTCCCTCGTATTATTCTTCCTGCAAAACTTCCTGTTGGTACAGCGCCTTGAATAACGTAGTGTGGAAAACGGCACAGTTCTGCGCGCTCTGGCTGGTTCCATTCGAAAATGATCAGCTAGAGGCGCTGCTGTTGACCCCGGTGCCTGGTGTTCGACTGCTTATAATGGAAGTAAATGGAGTTTTCGCTGCAACGTCTGATTCTTTTACATGAAGCATTTCTACGAATGTGATAATTGCTATGATATTTGGTACAGTGGTTGCGAAGATATTAACGAACATTCTAGACAGTCGACCACGTCCTGTTATCGTCATACTTTCGTTAATAATACGGGAGAAGAAATACGCGTGGAATGTTCTTGGCAACTAAATTTTTGTGTATGAATTAGGTTCATTATTATTATCATCTTCATCATTTCTTTTAAAGATATACACACTGAAGCACTTGTATTTTAGATATTTACTGTCTCTTTTCTTCCGCTTTAAACTAATCGCGGCGATGATGATAATGATAATTCCATGAAACGACAAGGGGAACCCCACAAAACTTTCTTAGTGCCATCGATATGAGTGTAAGGAAACTTTCAAACCAATGGGACAAGCGACACGGGATGTTCACACTGTCACACTAGTGACACACACTTCCAGACTGTAAAATAGCATTCATTGCACATGAGGGTCCAAACAGCAAACGACGCGTTCATATGGCGTATTCGCGTGCTACTTGTTACTTCGGTCGGAAAGCTCCTTAAAGGAAGGGTGCTCAGACCGAAGCGACGCGCTACAGGGGGAGTTCCCAACTAAGTGACAAGCGACATGGTGCCTTCAGTCTATTGGCAAGCATTCGCTGCTAATTGTGCGAACAACAGATAGGCGACACGAAAAACCGCACATTACAACAACAGATCTAGGCGACACGATAAGTCACACGTGTCGCTTTGTCGCTTGTGCGTCGCTCAACCTGGACCATTTCCTCAATAGCTTGCAACATGTTGCCGTGGTTTGTTGTTCGCGCATGCGCGATGCAATGAGTGTCTTGCTTTAGGGAGATTGCACACCAAAGCGACAAGGAGCACGCGACACTTATCGCTTGAGGATTTCACCAACCGAACGCTGGCCTGTGCTTCCCGTCATGCCGCTACGATGTGAAATGTTGCTCTTGATTGGCTCGTTTCAAAGCAACATGTGTCGCTTCGGTGTGAAAGTTGCCTTGGACCGAAGGACCCGTGTCGCTTTGGTGTGAAATCCTCGTATCGTTTGTCACGTGTCGCTTTGGTGTAAAACCTCCTTGAGGAAACGGTGCAATCAGAGCTTGTGTCCCTACGGTTCGAAAGGCTGCATTGATTACGGACTGCTCGCTTCCAAGCGACACTTGTGGTTTGTCGCCTCTTTATGAAATGTCTCTCAGGATACTATTTATATTCTAATTTCATAGAAAAATAAAACTCTAGTACACAATCCAACACCTGACGTCCGGAATCACTTTGCGATGTTTCTTCTTGTGTTACGCATGCTATTTATTTATTAATTTTATTTTACTTTTCTTTCCAAATTAATGTCATTTCGTGACTGCAAATCACTCCACAAATATAACTGTTTCCATCAATTCACGTACCGCCTTTCAAGACAAACAAATCTACATAATATATTCCAAAAACTAACAAAGCCGCATTACTTTCATAAGAAAAATAGCACCGAGATTGATCGCACTGCCATCTATGTTTCTCATCCATCTGGGGAACCAGTTTCTTGGGTCGTTTTCCACACTACGTTATTCAAGGCGCTGTACTGTCGGCAAGCAAAGCAAATTACAGAATTTTTATTGCCCCTCCCTTGCATCAACCTTCATTCCTAGGTCTGGATTTATGGCACTTACCCGCTACTGCAGGTCAACCTCGCCCCGATGTTTGCACCCTGAAGCAACGGTGTCCATTGTTCAATGCGAAATCTCTGTCAGTGGGGAGCGACGAAAAATAGTCTCGGAATACACCCTGGCCGTAACCAGGCAGGGGGTGGGTTGGTTTGGTTTGATTTGGTGTTTTAAGTCCACTTTATGCACAGTAAGGCTAATCGGGACTGGACCTACAGTTTAAAGTGGGATCCGAACCACTATGTGCCTCCACCGGGTATCGAACCCGGGACTCCTTAATTACAAGGCAACGACGCTACCACTGCGCCATCGGGGAGACCCAGGGGGTGGGTTGATCTCACGCCCCCCTGACATTGCTGTCAGCTTCCCTCTGAAGTTTGATAAAACTACTTTCTGAAATTTGTTTAGTAACAAGTGAAAATGTAGACAGTAGATACTACATGTATTTTGCTCAGAAACTTGATGAAGGCTAAATTCACAGAATAAAAAGAACAGCTACAACATTCGTTCATCTGATTTAGACCCACAGTTTAAAGCGGGATCCAAATCACTGTGTATCGAACGTAGGACCCCTTGATTACCAGGCGACGACGCTACCACTGTACCATCGGGGAGTCCCCTCATAGAACAAAGTTTCCTCCTACGACGATTATACAGAACTTAGCAGGGGTTCCCACAGGGGGCATTATGGCGCAGGTTGCGCCATCGAGGTTTTTGGGGGCGATTTTTTCCCTTCAAATAATATAAAATTCAACATTTATATATTTTTCTAAAATACATGTGAAGATTTTACACCTTAAATGCACGATATTTATATCCATTAGATGAAGAAAACAAAGTGTATAAGGGTATTATCGAAGGGGGCAGGGGGAGAAATATCCAACTCTTACATAGTTGGCCTTAACTGACACGTGATTTATGGGAGGGATTCTGAATTAAACTGGTGGGGGCAGTATCCAACTCTAGGTAGTTTAGTTAGAGCGGGATTGAGTATTAAATTGAGGGGGTATTCAATTCTTGTGTATCGCTATAGTCTTGTTCGCTTCAATATTAACAGTAAGTCTAAAATTGATTGGGTATTAATTTTAAGGAGTGAGATAGAAAGCTCTTGATAAAGTGTTAAATTGTGAAGGGATTTCCGTAGTGGAGAGAGAGTTCGAACATTAAATTTTGGAGACTGTATTTAGCGATATGGTATCCACGTTTTTTCGACCTCGAACGTACCAAAGGAGAAGCTGGAAAGGACTAAATATCTCGGGATCTTAAGAAAGTATTGACACCCTATTAAATTAATATTCTTGAAAGCCTGCAAAGAAATCGATGTAAAAATGTTGTTGCTTGCTTCGCTCGGAATAATGTGTTATTTGGCGCTTGAATGAAGTGGATGTGAAGTTTTTATACTATAGCTGCATTACAAGACAGGCGATATTCTCGATTATGATGAACGATTTTAGGGATGGTCTTGAGTGATCCCCTGTTTAGGGAGGAGGGGCAGATTAAGTATAGTGTTCAGTCAAGCTAAGAAATAGAGTAACTTTTGATATGGTTTGAGGGTGCGAATGATATGATTTGGGGGAGGGGGGCATGACATGATTTTGGGGGGAATGCGCCATTGGCCTTGGGGGTGATGGGTACCCCTGAAACTTAGTGCACTTCCTTTATTTGAAATCTATTCTATATCAGCCTCAGTATTTCGTTATTACAATCCAAGGAATAGTATTCTCCTTAAATGAAAAATAAATAAATAAAATATAAGCATTGGAAATAATCTTCAAACGGACGTAAAAAATTCGAATCCAACCATCTGTGGAATGCCTGAGGGAAACAAGAATTTTCTCAACAAAAACATTTCCGAAATTTCCGTAACATTCTAATAATTTCGCAACCCGTGCATATAATCATGTGGTAAAATCTTGTCATGGTTCCCTGTAAACACTAAAATCACCAAATTAGTTCTTTCCAAATTTGCCGTATTTTCTCCTCCTCTTTAGCTCTCAGCTGTTCGGAGTGGGATGATGCACGATTATTTGTCCCTAATTATCTCCTTCTCTTAGTCTTGCTAATATCTTGGACTACCTAATAACTTTCCCAACAACTCCTTATCAATTTGTACTGCCATGTTTTCTACAATGTTTTCCTACTTTCTAATAACATTCACTTCTGTACACCCTTTGATGTAAAAATTAAATAGTGATAAACCATATCCGTCGGCCCGTTTATCTTTCCAACCTATGGAGCTGAGGCTATTTTTGCAAGATAAACCTCTGTCTCGGACACTCCACGATGTTTTGGCCCCTCCTTTCACTTTCTCAACCTGCCCTTTTACTTGATGTTATTCAGAATTGTATTAGTATCTGGAGTACTATCGTAACATAAAATTATTAACCTGGAATACATTTTTTAAAAAATGGGGAGTAACGCTGTGTTTCGAAGGAGTATTGAAAATGAGTTTAGGTATTCATTCATTACTCTCTCTAGAATAGTCTTCTTTTTACTTAATACACGTTTATCAACGTTTCTAATTGAAATACTTTATTCCAAGCAAACAAGTATTTGCAACTGATTAAATACATTTTGCTTTTGTTTTTTCGAGACATTCGAGACGAGACGAGACTTTTCAAAAGCCGTCTTACTAGTCTCGTTTCTCGTCTCGAAAACGAGACGGGACACGAGACAGGACATGTCTCGTCTCGTGAGCAACACTACAGCCCTACCAATGTAGTGGTTAGCGTGAGCAGATGTGAAGTTTCTGAGTTTGATTCTAAATGCATGTGGTTTTCCTCTCAGTTATTTAATTAATTCGACATTCGCCTTCTACTCGAGATTAAATTACAATATGGACACGGGTGGCACAGCTCTCTCCATAAAACTGACAACGAAAAGCATATAAGCAAAGAACTCATATTTATGATAGTTGATAAAAGAAATGTATTTAGTTTTTTGTAGGGTTGAGCCGAAAGCGATACCAGTGGTATCGATATCGGAAAGTATCTGTTGGATACGAGCCGATACTTCTCCGGCATTTTAGTCTTTCACAGAGTCCGCAAAAATGTCGCGCGACACTTTGGTGTCTAATTATCCTGGAATTATGCAAACTTCGAACATTGTTTTTATTTTGCACGAAAAACTATATTTTGTGATTACATAAAATCTATCTTAATATTCTGATGTAATTCCTAAATATTCTAAAGCAAATTTCTTGGTGGTAATTTAATGCATATAATTGTTGAAGAATATTTCCACACTAATATTGCATAATATTTTAAACAAATTTTTAATTATTGCAATGTGTCGGTATCGGTGGTAATCGGTAAGAGTATCGGCATCCATATCGGTATTGGTTCAAACTGGTATCGGCTCAGCCCTAGCTTATTGCTATGCCAGCAAGACTACCCGAAGGATAAGATGGGTTAGTCCGAAGAGAGTGTAAAATGCAGAAACCAGGTCAAAACTTGACATTCTAATATTGTACTACTTAATCCAAAAAAAAAAAGGGGGGTCAATTACAGAGTCCGTTAATTCTAAAAACTGAGATATACATATAATGTGAAAAGTCGCACAGCATTAACTTCGTGACAAAAATTTACACTCAACTACCAAAGATATGCTTTTGGTTGAGATGGGTAAAATTTATTACAATAGGGTAAGGACGGGGCAAACGGACACCGGGGCAAACGGACAGTCCCTAAGAAAAATACGAATAATTTGGCTTTGAAGTTTGCAACAGTGCATCGGTTGGCGTTGTGATTTGAAGCAGAACGTTGGCGAGAAGGTGTGTTGAACATCGGTTGAAATCTTGAAGAAGAACGCCAATCCAGCCGTAAAACCTGACCAGGTAAGGATATTTGTACTAGCAAAAACCTAAACAGTAAAAATCTGTGTGCGGAACATAAGGATTGCTTGGATTATGATGGTCCCGCCAAAGTTGCGCTTTGTAGTGTCGATATGTCATTGCCTCCTCGACATACACAGCCTGTGGCAACATGCTGCTGCCATCTGGTGGGCTTTTTCGAAAATGTAAAGCCCAAGGCTACAGGCGGGGCGAACGGACAGGCTTGTGTTGGGGCAAACGGACATGCATAAAGTGCATATCATTTAAATACTACAAGGTATTATGTAATTCAGCAACTAATCTACATTTAACTCAAAGTCGAAAGGACATGTGTGAATTGTATGTAATACATGTTTTACCCTTCAGATGTATGCCTTTCTAAAATAATGTGTCCTTGTTACAGGATAGTGCGACATCTTGAACGATCCACAGACCGCTTTTCCTGGACAGATGACAATATGCAGAGGGCTGTTAATGCAGTACAAGATGGCATGCCTCTAGCTACAGCCGAAAGAACATTGTCTGTTCCGCGGATCACTTTACAGAGACGGGTGAGTAGCAACGTGCAAATTCCGAAATTTGGCCAGCATACTATGCTTTCAAATGCAGTGGAGGTATACCTTCTGTGTTTACCTCCACACAGCACACACAAACTTCAGCCGCTCGACGTTTCGTTCTTTGGGCCACTTAAAACATTTTACAACGACGGCTGTAGAGTTTACGTGCGAAGAAATCCGGGGAAAGGTATCAATAAAGTGGCCTTTGGTGGCATTTTTGCAGAGGCTTGGAATCGTGCGGCCACAGTGGGGAATGCAGTAAATGGGTTTCATGCGTGTGGGATACATCCATTTAATCCACAACTCCTGCCTGAGCACGCATTTATTCCTGGAACTGTCCATGAAGTGAATGGTCAAGATCAGCGATCACCAGAACCTTTAGCGACAGACGATGCCTCATCCCAAGGAAGATTTCAAGAACTCAACCACTTGCCATCAACTTCTCGGACCTCGAGCAGGAAACGAAAAACGTGGGAATCGCACTTATTAACGGATCCATCCTTCTTTCATCGCTCGCCTCAAAGAGAAAAACTGACTGCAGCTAATCAAACAACAAGACTGGGAAAGCATGTTAAACGCACCGCAAAAGATGTGTGCCGTGTATGCAACGTTGTGTACAAGCAGGGTCAACACTGGGTGCAGTCCTTAGTGTGTTCTGTCTGGTTCCACGTAAAGTGCGTTGCAAATGGAAATGACCCATACTTTGTGTGTTCTTCTTCTGAGAGACATGACAGTCCATAAATGAGCTAGTGTCCATTTGCCCCTCTCACATGTCCGTTTGCCCCGCCATGGCGGGGCAAACGGACACTGCTACACACACTGATTCATTTAACAATTTGGAGGACAACGTTCATTATTTTGAATTATACATTGTTCTATTTGTTAGCTCAATGTTCACACTTTCTATATCGACCATAAATGTAATTTTTCAATAAACAGTTTGATAGTTATTTTGCAATATATCCTTAGGGTGTCCGTTTGTCCCGTCCTTACCCTATATCAGAATGGCTGTATTTCTGTGTATTCATAATTTGAAATCTGGAAACTAAGATAAAATTCTTCTAGATATTCACTTGTGCAGTGTATCAAGTATTACGTCAAGGATATAACAAACATAATAAAAATTGCCATTATCGTTTGTACTCTATTATTACTACTACCACTAGATCGTTATTACTCGATTTTTTATCGATGGCATGCCCCCTTCCCTCTATAAAACTACTGGAGACGACCATGAATACGTGTGTAGACGTACAGATGCGTCCATAATATAGTGGACAACAGAATGAGTCGATCCGCTCCAGGCAAATTAATCGTTTGGTTACCGCACTGTTTTTTTTTTTGTTCATTTTTATTACGAGTATATAGGGCCTTTCTGTAGCGTAGTCGTAACACATTGCACAATGGGTCGGATATTACTTAAAACTGTTGACCCAGTCTAATTTATTTGTATTATATAAGTAAAAGTGTACTTAAAACGAACTGCTGCTTTATACAGAAATACTAAGATTGCTCATAGGCCCCATACATACATAATTTGCCATCCGGTCACCTATCCTCTACGTATTCATTATGGTCAATGCTGAATGCACACACAGCTTATTTGCTCCAGTTACCTTACACTGTAGAGTTGAATGTAAAGGTAATGGCCAGTTTGCCTGATATTCTTTTACGCATCGCACTGTACAGTCGAGTTCAAACATACATGGGCACAAATTACTTTTTATTCACTTTCCACTATCCTGTGTACTTCCATGGGATTATTTTTTACTAGAAAATGTAGATACTAGAGAAGGTATCTTCTGCATTGTTGACAGATTTGTTTCAATTCTTTAACCTTGAATTATTGAATTGAATGACAATTTAGGTACACGTACTGTATCTTTGATCATGAACATAGCCATGGTTCAGGGATAAGTCAGAAATAAAACTGCCACCTCCAAGCATGTTAGGCGGTCGACTCACTGTGTGTTTGTCTATAGGAATAATTAATTTATTTCGTGAATGCAAATTATTTACGTATGTGACAATGGAGAAATTCCAAAACCTGTACATTCAAAATTGACCACCCGAAGTCCAGACTACCCCTCTCCGTCTCTCCGATAGGGTGGTAGCTAACGCTATCGCTAGTAACCAAGAGGTTCCGGGTTGAATTTCCGATGAAAGCACGTTAGTTCGAATCCTACTTTAAACTGTACGTTCGGTCCCGAGTAGCTTATCTGAGCTTAAAATGGACTTAAAACCCCTCCTGAAGAAAACACTTCGGACTCCCATCCCCTCTCCCTTTGCTAGCCTCCATCTCAAAGGTTCTGGGCTCGAGTCCCAACCTGAGAATGAGTGTATCTTTGTGTTTCTTCGTTCATCAGTCTAATCTAATCACCATTCATCCTTATAGTCGCGATTAACCTCAATAAGTAGAAAAGTGACGTCGAAAATTCACTAGAATACAAAAATAAAATGTATGACTCCAAGTACCAGCGACAAATGACGATATAGAAGTTGTTCAGGGGCTTATTTGTATTTCTTGTTATCTTACACCAATTCGCCTCTCTGGATTAATCGCAACGATGAGGATGAATGACAGTTTTATTTATAAATAAATAAATAAACAAAGCAGATACAATGGAACGTAATATCTTACACAAGATTCGAACATGGGGCACATGGCTTTGTATCGCCATACGCTAACCATCCTGTCAAAAAGATTGGCTTATTTGAGATATTTATCTTTGAGATAATAGGTACCGTTCGCTTCGTGTCGTATATAAACAGATCTCCTTGACAAGCTAAGTGCTAAGTAGATGGCTCCAAACGCGACAACTAATTTATTATTGCTGCATTCAGTTATTTTTATTTTGTATCTCTTCCCCTCTTTAACACTCCGCAGTAACTCCAGCTCAACCAAGATAAGAAAAACCCAATCCAAATCGCTAAATAAAGTGACAAGTCATTTGTTTTCCTCTTGCTTCCCCTTCGCTTGTGCCCGAGTGTCCTCGTGTTGTTATACGTATACATCGTGTACGGTTTACCTTCGGAATGATACAAACACTTAGCACTGAATAAAGATGACGATGTGCTGAAGAATGCCGCACATTTTGGCAACGCAGGGGCGGAATTACACCGTAAGCAGCTGATTGCATCGATCATGCTATCTCTGCTCGCTAACGGTTGGCGACGACAGCGCCAAGGGGGTTTCCCTTGATTGATTTGGTTTATTTTATATCGCTCTTGTGCCACTTTTGGTGGCGAAGTTGAGTGATGAAATTAATGAAGGGACACTCGCAAAGAACACCAATGTCCAGTCCGGGATTACAACCCGGGACCACTGGTGTCGTAGCGCGCTGTGATAACCACTCGTCCACGGAGGTCGGCTTCTTGGCCGAGTTGGAGGGCGCCTGCCGCGGTTACTGGTGTGAATCACGCCTTGACTGTGACAGAATGATGAAATGCCCGCTCAGGGGCCGCGCACAGGTACAATCGAGACGCGGGACAACGTGCCAGCCAGTTTCCTTGCTATCCATCTGCATTCGAGGTTGCGTGCTGACTTTTCGTGGCAAACTGCGACGAGTTTGCTTCACATTTGTAACTTTCCATGGTCCTCTAACCCTGTCGAGTAAGTAATATATCCTTTAATCACCTAGCAGTCCGACCGTAATCAGTAAAATTACTGTCATTTTTTTTTTGCAATATTAGCACTTATTTTTATGTTTGTTTTTCTGATTTTACGTCGCTTTTGTGTACCATTAGGCTAAACACGGCGATAAGCTTGGACTTGAAAAAGGAACATCCATGCCCATGACAAGACTCGAACCTGTGACAGTCAGTAGAAAGATCGTGAGTCCAGTACTTATGTTATAAATGTGTATAAAGTGGAGGAGGTTTTGCAGCTGATTTAATGCCAAATAGGAACTAGTGAAAAATTACGGGGGGGGAGGGGGCGTGAAATATTTGGAGGGTGGAGGTGGGACGTAAATGTAGTATAATGAATCTAGAGTATCAGTCACATAGGTGTCAGAGCACACTAAGTGCAGACTAACGATCTCACCATTGAAGGTTCCAGGTTCAAGTCCAGGCGTGAACATGGTTTTTACATATGAATAGAATCGGTAGTTTCATCATCAAATAATTGTAGTGATCAGTCAAAAGTGCAGAAAAGCAATGTAAATTTAGCAAAAAAATACATCCGTGTTTCTGCATAATGTTACATATTTCATAATCCTATCAAATTCAACTTGAAACTGAGCGGGGAAGTGTGTGCACGGCTATGTTCAGTCCCGATAAATCTATCTATGGGGACGACCGTCGTTTCCAACTAGGGAATACGTACCCCAAAAATCCATAATTGTGTGTTACGTATCTATATTATATTGATGTAATATACAATATGTAATATCCTTATACATATATGTATAAGACTATAGTGTCACATGTCGACTACTTCTAAGTTTCTAAGCATGTTATGGTCGCTGAAGTATGTATGTAGGCAGTCGAAGTTGAAAGTAGTTTTTTTAGTCGTGTTTGTTCTAAGCAAATTGTCCTTCGTTTGTTCATCCTGTTTGATTGGTTGATTTATTGATTGATGGATATGGTTTATTTTACTTCGCATTTCAGCCACTACTGGCTAATCGCGAAGATGAGGAATAGTTATGATATGATGCAATTGATGAAGAAAACCCATGCCCAGGCAGAGATTCGAAGTCGGGACCCCTGACGTCATAACGCTGTGCTAACCGCTTTGCCACGGTGGTCGGCTCATCCTGGTTTACCGGCCTGGGCTTGGGTGTTCTTTATGAGTGTTTCTTCATCAATTTCACCTAGTTGTCACTCATTACAATTAGTCACAAGTGGCAGAAAAGATACGTTAATGATAACGTTAAACAAACTGACTGATGTCGGCAGAATTTTATGCTCAAATATTATTTACATAACTTTGGAATCCCTAGATTTGACCGGAAATCCTTGACATGTCTAAAATGTTAAACTTTCTTTTTTTATTTAAATTTGTTGCTTTTCTAAAGTATCCAACATTTTTAAAGTATATCAGAAGCAATATGGTATCCCACTACTCCTGTATGAGCGCACTCGCTTCTTAACATATATGTATAAGACTATAGTCTTATACTGTTTTCAAGATTTGATCAATTTTTACTAAAACTATAGTTTTAGATCTTAGGAGTTAGTTTTGTCCACGATTATCTCTAGAATCAGTGGACAGAAAATTACGTAATTTACCGTGAGTACTAAAAAATTGTTTTTCTTGCTATCCGCTGTTTTGAAATTTCAATTTTTTCCCCTCATCTCTATATTGACAACCCTTTTCTAGCCAGTCTGGTCTACGCAGGACCTAACAAACTTCTAAAGGCCTGGAAATTCGCAGCAAGAACACTCGTCATCTCTTATCCCCTCCTCCCAGGAAATATAATACCACATATTTACGTAATTTATCTTTAAAAAAAATTACGAGCAAATTCTGGTCCCTTTACGCAGACCACCTTAAGACTTAAGCTCGATGTATCGGTGAGAATAAAAGCGGAGTTAGAAATTAAGTTCTATGAAAAATACTGGAGTCAGCAAATATCTTTCCATGTTCCCTTCTTGTTCTTGTCCAGCCTAAAATTTAAAACATGTATTGATTGATTTGATCTATTCCCCTTCGCTTTTCGCCACTTTTGGTTAATCGCGAAGATAAGAGTGATTGATGATATGATGAAATTGATGAAGGAACATCAAAGAACATCTAAGTCCAGGCCGGGATTCCAACAAGTGGACCCCTTGGCGCCATAGCGTGCGGTGATAACCACTCCGCCAAGGAGGGAGGCACATTCAATTAGTCTCGAGACGATACACCTTTTAGACGAAATTTTATGAAAATATCATCCCACATATCTTCTGGTCAATATCGTCGAGACCATACTTTTTCAATACCGTGATATATCATTTCGTGGTCAGTATTTTCGAATGGGTATTAATATGGTCGCTGAAGTATGTATGTAGGCAGTCGAAGTTGCAAGTAGTTGTTTTTAGTCGTGTTTGCCCTAAGCAAATTGTCCTTCGTTTGTTCATCCTGTTTGATTGGTTGAGGGGGAAGTTCGGTTTGTAAATTTCATGTTTTTATGGCTTCCACTGTCCTAGCTGTCCACATTTAACTAAAGAAAAGTAAGTGCAAGAATTGGCAGCTAATTAACTCATACTGAAGAATGGCGTAATCAAACAAAAATCCATTTAAATTACATACATGCTTCGCATTTATGCATACAATTGAAATTATTGAGGCGACGAAAATAAATGCTGGTGCACATTACGGTTGAGCAACACACAAGGACTTGAACGAACTCATTCAAACGGTAACTGACCTTGTGGCACCAAAGGCCGTTACCATGCACTTGCAAAGGGGTGTGAAGGAGCGCTCTGCACTTCTATCTGCAATACTAATTTTAATTTCTGCAGTAATGATAGTAAAGAGTAAACATGAAATATCGTTTATTAAGAGTATATGTATGGCAATCGAATGATCATACGTTTGTACGTACATTGGGGAAAATTTTGATTGAACTGGATTGATTTCAAGAAAACTGTGTGTACCGCCATGAAAACTTTCATAAAACTGCACCTTAGCGCAGCACACACAAGTGAAATTAATAGCAAACGTCATAGATCATAAATATTATTGAAACGGAAGTGATAAACATCTTTGTCCGTTCTATGAGCTCAACGATTGACACCATTTCACCTGTCTCAACTGCTGGACGTAAGTTAATTATTACTAACTTGTGTACAGCGCTTGCCTACCTACACAAGCAACTTGAGTGTGTTAAAGGAGGAACCCAATAAGGGAAGAATAAGCACTGAATTTGAAATTGTACATTTTTTTATGTTACACACATCGCATCTTTCACTATGGGAGTGTAAGGGGTGTCGTTTTCTCCGAACACCCAAATGTCAACCTCCCTTTTGGAGTGTAAGGGATGATCTTTGCCAAAGGCATTCAAGTGTCAACCTCACTTAGAACAACCCGGTAAACTGCATTTGTGTAGGTAAATGAGGCTCTGGCGTCTGTACCTACAGTCAGTATATTCCTCTACAGGTTTGAGTGTTTTGTCCTTATATGTGCTGAACAATTAAATTCCATAAGGTATCTCATTTGCTATATTTTACAGCTTTCACCTCGCACCGGTAAAACTTTTCATAACATTTATTTATTTTCTTATCATTGGATATATTTACGATAAATAATTGCATTGCACAATCGACAGGTAAGATAACAGTAGGCAAATTTTCAATAGCTATTTTCATTCTACGTCCTATGATGTTTAAATAATTGAATTGTGTTGGTTATGAAACTGATATTCTCTCCTAATTGGCATCTTTATTTCAATTCACGGCCCTCACATTGCAGAAAACAGAGTGAATGAACATGTTAACATGCTGATGGACAATTCGGCTACCCCTACTTTTGCTGTCGGCTGTACATGACCAATGTGAATATCCTAATAAATCTTTTTTAAGTTGCAGCTTGCTCAAATACTTGCCAGCCCTTTTATCCACCCACCCCCCCGCAACACACACACACACACACACCAAAAAAAAATCTGCGGCCACCACTGATGTTTTGCAAGATTACGTCGCATAATTATAGCGTTACGTTAATCAATGGCGATGGATAATAATGTTGATGAAGTGTGAAAGGACAATCATACTTCGCAGCTTGCCAAGCGGGCTTCACGGAGGCCGACACTCGTGGTGGTCTGGCTGCAAGTCGCGGCCCAAGGCGACTGGGTACGATTCACGGATACGACGACGAGGAGTAGTTCTGCAACCCACACAGTATCCGACGAATACAGACGAGGAGACAGGATTGTCAATTATACGGGTTACACCGAGTTCATAAAGACTTCCTCATTGCTCTGGGATTGTGAACGATTATGGGTTCGACCACCGGTAAAGGAACGTTTCAGTAATTCGGATTTCAACGTTATCCACTATTTCTCGGATATTCTACTTCATTTTTCTACCTCGTGGGTTAATCGCGACTAAGAGGATGAATTATGATCTGGTGAAATGGATGTTAAAATAAACACAATGATACATGATTGCCTTACGCAGGGTTCAAACCTATCTCTGGCTTTGTATGATTTTACTGCGAGATTTTGTGTTGATTTGTATTGCTTGGCTATACTTTAAATAAACATTCCAATATTACGTGTTGTGAATGTTCTTTTGGAAAAGTTGAGGAAACGTGTGTAGACTTTCGTATGCCAAAATAAAGTCGACGTAACGTAATAGTATTTCATATTCTACATGGATTTCAGTAAAAACTTGTTCTAAGAGAAACTTGACATTGAAACAAATAATGTTTTGAATAATTATTTTAGGCTCCCTATATACACAGACGGGCAAATTAGGCCAGGTCCTACAGTACAGAGTAGGATTTGTACTGCTAAAAAAACTTCTTTTATTGCAAAGCAAGAGGTTAACCACTAAGTTATTTAGGGGTCAACGTTAAATAAACTCGATATTATTACTAGGCCTCGGATTTTAGGTTTTTAACCTATATTTTCCTTTACAGGTATGACAGAAATAATAATTTATGTCAGCGTTTCGTTAAAAAACGCAACAACTGATGAAGTTTTATAGTGCCTAAAAAGTCCTATTTTGCTTGTTAGAACCTATTTTAGGTTTATGCGCCTAAATCAAGCCTTTTTTTTAGGTTTTTATATATTTTAAAAGGTTTTACAGGATTCTTATGTCACACAGAGGCATTTTCTTCGTTTGGCACTGAAAAAAGTCAATGACTAACGTGTTTGAAACGTACTCTCTGTCGATTTCCCTTCCTCCAAGTCTGTGGTGTTTTATCAAAGCTCTTAACAAAGCAAAATGTATCTCGCCATCCTTGTCTGCAAAGTCCAAGATGCAAACTTCTGATCCATGCGATCTTTCTCACTTTCGCTTCAGTTCGGTGCTTTCTGGCATTCATGCCTTGCAAAGTAATGTTTCAGCATTCAAATTTGCATCACTGACCATGTTAATGTTGAAATATTTAGCATAAAAATAATCCTCACAGACAAAAGGCGGAGTTTGACTGTGGATAACATGAATAAAAGATTGTTGCCTAACTATACGGCGAAGAGTGGATTTTAATAGCAAATTTCCAATGGTAAGTTCTGCCATAGCTGTAGGGTTAGGCAACATACAAAGTACATAACGTTATGCAAGATAGTGCGTATTTCAGGATATAGGTGTCCCATTTTCATTGCCGGTGACTATACCTAATCAGCATTTTTCAGGAATTTTGAACTATTTTAAGTTTTTTGAACCTACTTGAGGATTTTTCAAGCCTAACTTAAGATTTTTAGGACCTATTTTAGGATTTTTAGAACCTATTTTAAGGTTTTGCGAACCTATTTTAGGATTTTTAGAGCCTATTTTAGGAACCTAAAAGCACACTTGTTAGAACCTAAAAATTCGAGGTCTAATTAATACATAAACTCGCAAGATTTAGCACACTTCTATTAAGATAGAAAATGATGAACGCTCATTTCTTGTTCACTTGCGAGTATTTTAATTTTTTATTTTTTAAGTCCACTTTATGCACAGACAGGCTAATCTGTACAGGACCTACAGTTTAAAGTCTGATCCGAACCACTGTGAAATGTTCCTCCACCGGGTATCGAACCCGAGACCTCTTGATTGCAAGACGACACTATGCCATCGAGGAGACCCTCTTATTCACTTGTGCTTGTAACACTTTGTGGTTTTTTCGTCCCTTGACTACCTTCGACATTATTGTCGACTAGGAGAATGAATAGATCAGAGAGCATGAATTAATGTAAAAGATAGACTAATTGTCCAGTATTCAAATCCAGGGTCCTTGCATTCGCAGAGATTTGCATTATTAAGTCGCTCAGTGTTTGGAAATTAGCTACTTGTAACGCAGTTGCAGCTAACAGTTACTTTTTTTTTTTTTTTTTTGAGAAATTGTAATTTTAACTAGCTACTTTTAAAATAATGCAAATACATGAATACTTATATTATGTACCAGAAGCAAAAAATGCATGTAAGTCTTCACACATTAATTTTATTAGAATTAATGATCGTTGATTGTGTGTAATTTGTTTGCAACATTATTTCCAACAGAAAGTAACTGTAAAGGTAACTTACAGTTACTTTTCAAATACCAGCAACTGTAAATGAGTTACCTTTTAAAATTAGTAACTGTAACTGAGTTACTTTTTAAACATAATTTTCCGAACACTGGAACCACTACTCTACAGAATATTGTTTAACATGAAACCTTTTATAATATATACAAATCAAGGGAAGACATTTCCAGTCACTTTCTGACGATGGAAAAAGAACGTAAAGAAGGTATTGAAGCATTCAGCTACTCTAAGTACTTAAAGAAACTTTTCGTCTGTTTACACGAATAATGTAACTTATTAGCATGTGTTGAGGGCAATTCGTGTGTTGACACATTTGGTCGTGACTAAATGGTTAGATCTAACATTAGTTTTTTAAGCTACCGGATTTTCTTGCTGCACGAGTAATGGCGAGTGTAAATACACTGCCTTTGACATTTCATCTGCGTGTCCTACATGCATTGGAAAATAATTTGCTGAAAATTTTCGAAAGTTGGCACCCACTCTCTTGTCAGTTGTTAAGCAAAACACTCCGCATGCGAGATGAATAATGTGTAAAAACATTTTCTTTCTTTTTTTAACGGGGTAGCACAATGAGTACCTTCCACACAGATCATTTTCAATCTAGTTACTCTGTTAGCAACAGTAGCAAATTTGTGATGTTATCATCTTAAATTTTTTAACGAAGAATCGAAGTTTCAAACTAGTTCTTCAGCTTCACCATTAAGAATTTACTTTTGGTAAGTTCTCGATCCAGAGAAAACATTGATGGATTAGCACGCACCTTTAAGAAAGTTACATGTAACATGTAGTTTCGATGGCGACATCAAAATTTGGATTCTGAATTATGGCAAAAATCTTCCTTCCACACATCGATTGATTCACTGATTTTGAGACTGTGGGCACTTCAGCACATAAGCTATATTTGCCCGTCACACAATACGGAATATTCCCTTAACTAAAACAAAATGGAGGACAGACCTCTAACAAGAAAATATATCTCATTTTATTATATATATCTAATCAATATATTTCATTATTCAATTCTTAAAACTAATTCATTCATCCATTTGCTTCACACGAGCTAAAACTATACTCTCTGTGAGAACTAAAATATCCTTACTTATTAAAAGCTGAGGCTGTAAAAGGGCACTCAGCACACAAAAGGACAACCCCGGGACAACAGAGCCCTTTGGAGGATTATACTGGACGCCAGAGCCTCGTTGGCCTGCAATATTGCAGTTACCAGGATGTACTACGTGGAAGTGGGGTTGACTTGTGAGTGCCTTACCAGAAGGGCGCCCCCTTACACCCCTCCAGACATCAAGAGCGAACTCGTGGATCCTTGATTGAAGTAAGAGAACTTGGATCATTTTGTTTTTATGTAGTTTGAAAAGAAGTTTCTATTGGTTATACTGTAGGAAACATACAACTTGAAAATACTATTGCATTAGCCTAATTTCCAGTATCATGTTTTCCATCATTTCCATGCAGTTATTACTAACTACGGATATAATTCATTTTCACGATCGTTTGGATTGCATCCCAACATTCCTTAATAGGAAAATATATGATGGTTGAGATATGCACGTTTTTTTCCTTTTGCCATCAACATTGGTGTTAATGTGTTTCGGAATCATAATATTTCAAATGTAGATATTTGATAAAAGTCGCGAAGAATTCACTATTATGTAGTAACTTGATTAGTGATGAAGGATTGACACGGGTCACTCCGACCAAGTGAACATTCGATTACGGGCTCTCATGTAGATTCGTAAGGGTAATGTTTAAATGCTTCCGAGATCAACTGGAACATTACCCTACAAGATTTCACGCTTGATGCTAAAGAGTTAAAGAGAATCGAGATAGCTACGTAGATAATATGATATGGGTTCACATGTGCAACCTGGCGTCACTGAACAATCTCTAACCGCACATCTGGCAGATGAGCCTTAAAAGGCTTTTTTTTTCATTCATGAATTATCAACCTCGTTTCTACGTTTGGTCTAGTTTCAAGCTTGTAGCTTTTACTGCAATGGAGGCCTTCAGTTGACTTTCCTTCAGTGTGAAAAGTTCATAACATCCTACATCATCAAGATGGCATGTATGGAACAGTGAATCCATTACGTCATTGTGGACACCGGGTATTCAATTCTCATTTTTCGTGGTTTCTCTATAGCTATTTTCAGCCAATGCTGGTATGTTACCTTTATTGAAGTTCACAAATAAATATTAGCTTGGTAGCCGAGTTCATAGTGTGTTCGGCTCATTTCGACTGACATTATCTGGGAAGTTTTTGAGTTCGAGCATTGAGTGGGTATGCCGCACGAGCTTATCAAATCCTCCTTAATCCTCTTCGCGATTAACCTAAAGAGACGGAAAATCGAAATCGAATAGCCAAAATAGAATCACAAAAATTACGGTCGTTCCTTTGAGATTAAATTATTGTTATACTAAACTCTGGCCCAGGACTAGCCAAATGGATTTTCATTGAATGACGTGTGGTCAGCACATTGAGTCCCATCGCCGCTGTTTTCTGACTTACGAGACTATTGACTTCAAATATTGTCATCACGATGCTAGGTCAACACAGAAATTTTGTAGCTCCCACAGATGATCGCACCTGGGAACTTTCGCATCAAAGGAGAGTGTTCCAACCACACAGCTATGCGGGAGCTCAAAATTGTTTCCATGACTTTTGTTTCATTATCTTCTACATGGGAACTACATAGAAATAGAGTTAGGATAAGTAACCGAGCGCGTTAAGCAGTCGACTTTTGATCTCGTCACCGAAATTCCAGGGCTTCAGGTCCCGCCCTCGTCGCTGCGATAAGCCAAAAGTGGCAGAAAAACGACGCTAAATATGTATATTTAAAAAATACAAAGATAAGTGTAATAGACAAGTCAATATAACTGACAAGCAAACAACACGAACAATGATTCATATATAAATCAGCGTACAATTTTGGTCGATGGCCACAGCTTTTTATCTCCACTGTCACGGTAATTTTCATGTGATGAGTTACCATACAACACGCTACAGTACATAAAATTAGAAGAAAAGACCCAACTTTCAGTTCGACATTGGATGATGCTTGTGGTGAGGGAAAACTCTCCGCCGATGATATGTACCCTAGAGGCCGTAAACGCCACATTTCAAGTTGAGCAACTCTGCATTAACGTTCAGCGCCGATGAGATTTTGGCAGGTGGAGGTCACACTCATTAGAGCTGAATGGGCCAGAAAGGAAAGTTGTGGGTGTATACCATCAGACAAATGTCAATTAATGCGGAAGATCTTTTGAATATTGTCGAAACACAAGAGGAAGTCTTCGGAACCAGGAAATATGAATTTGAGATGAGATTGATGTGTTCGGTTTCCTGGAGGAGAGAAACGCATGGAAATGTTCATTTTGGTGTATACGTACGAGGTATACACATACATTCATACATACAGGGTGTTACCGTTCAACACCAAACCTTTACAGCGTCTCGAGAATATCGAGATGAACACCTTTACTTGATAACGTTTTGCTCGTTAAGGCCTCGTTTCAACGCTACGAGCTCTCTAAAATCGGCATTTTCTGTTCTGTATGTAGGTATACGGTACAGATCCAGTGTCCATGTCTCCCAAAATTGAATACTGTTCTCCAATTTGATCAATAGCATGTCACTCAAACATAACTAGGCTGTCCTAAAATTCGTCCCAGACATTGTTGGTCACAGAGTTCAATCTGCAGGACAACTACAAAAACCCAACCCTTGTGCAAACACTAAATTCCAAGCAACTGACGAGAAATTCACACTTGCAGATCTGAAATTATACTTCTAAGCAACCATTGCTCATGCAAGAAGAGAGCTCCTACTTCAGAAACTCTAATTTCAAGTGTCTTCTTTAGTTACTCTTAGCACTCAACTTATCGCTTACTCAGAGCCTAGATTAAGCCTCATCCAAAGTTCCTTGATTTTTAAATTGAACATCCAGAAAAATTTTCTTCCAAGTCTCACAAGTATTTTTGTTCATAAGGATTCATAAGGATATTATGTAATAGTTATAGTAATTTACTTTTCATACACACTTGATGTTGTTTTTACTACCCTGTGCTCATCAATTGACATTCCAATGTCGTTAAATAAATAAATATTCAAAAAAGGTATAGCAGATTATTGATAACTGTGATATTTTCTATCGGTATATGTTTTGAGAACAGGCATGTAAGTTTGAAATATTTGAATGTGTTACATTCAAGCGATCATCAGTACACAGAATTGTAAATTGTTCTGCTTGTATTTTACAGGTAAGCGGCCATGTGGTCCTTAGCTTGTCTAGCTCTAGTGGTGAACCTAGTTTTAGCCCAATGGATGCAGAGTGCTGGGCCTAGAGATGATTTATTCTCCGCAACCTCTAAGCTAGAGAATTTGGTGTCGTACGAGAATCAACTAGTGGACTTTTTGGACGAGTATGTGAGGAATGCCGAAGCCAGGCTCAACACTATAAAGGAGTGAGTTTCTTGTTGTCATTTTATTCTTAAATTGTGATGTTTGTGATGAAGTTGGCTCGAAACTACTTATTAAGGTAAGGTTTTCTTAGAAGATGATTCATCTTAAATATCAAGAATTCATGTAGCCCAGTCGTCGAGCTTTGCGTGAAAAATTTTACTGCAGTCTTTTAATTTCTTTTTAATATATTGTGTATAAAACAGGCTTTCAGGGTACAGAGCAGGAAGTGTTGACCTTGAACTGAAGAATCTTTGACCCTAGTTCAAGTATTCGGTAGTCGAAAAAGTCGTGTTTTAAGTTTGGAAAAACATCACGTTCATGCTTTCTTAAATGCTCGTTGGGTTTGTGGATTTGACAAGGCGGAAAATTATAAAGTGACTGTGAACTCATTATTTCAGGTAAGTTTGGTGCCATACACATTCGTCGCCTAGGCCCAAGTTGGTCCGCCGTTTCACTACAACAAAATGCGTGTGTAAGCAACCACGAACCCAGCTAACTGTACAATATGACCTTTAGTAGTCTAAATGATATACAATGTCGGATTATATTACGAAACAAAATTTCTAAATCCAGTCGGAGATTAAGTGAGAAGAATCAAACAATTGCGAGTACATCATTAAATATTAAGGAATAAACAATAAAACGCATTTAAACCCAAAATTCATTTGACACCTCGCTACCCACTTCACCACGAAAGTTTTGTAATTGTCATTTTGTGAACACTTAAAATGATTTGTGAATGGTTGTGGACCAATTGAAATATACATTAATTTAATATCCATCGTTATCGTCGAGATTAATCTGGAGAGGTAGAAAAGCTCGTAAAAATAACAAAGACAAATACAAAATTACAGATTGCTTATTTCATTTATAAATAGAACCTTCACACCTTCAATAGATTCCTATTTCTTGTACTCTAAAGAGATTGCGTTTTCAATTTAGATTATTTTACGTCGGTCTTGAATTAATCACGACGATGAGGATGAAAAGGTGAAATGGATGATGAAACAATCATACATGCATGCCTTGACCATGATTCGAATCTGGGGCCTTTGGCTTTGCAGCGCACTCTGCAACCAAGACGGGCTATTAAGGCTAAAGTAATTTTAAAAACAATAACTAATTTAACATAATTCCATCAATATGTATTAAGAAAACATGTATTTTCAAAAACTATTTGCCTCAGATTAACCAGGTTATTTTTTTACGTTGGTATAAGTCTAGAAAATGTTTGTTTCTAACTTGGTCTTTCTTCCATTTGCCAGTTTCTTTGATCTATTTGGGAGTATAAAAAAATAAAAAACACTGAGCAAAATTCTTGTAACGTGGTGTCAATTTACTCACTTCAATCATGTATATATTGGACGTATAAGTTTGCATTGTTGGGAACTGTAGTATAGAAAAATCCAGTTGGCTGTCAAGTTCCAGTGGGTGATTGGTATAGCCTTTCAGTTGCTACGTTGCGAAATGAAACATGAAAGCCGCAACAGTTTGCTGAAGGTTCCAACTGAACAGGGTCACAAAACGTGACCTTTTGACTCCATGTCCTCCCGAACGGAGTCGAAATTACATGGTCCGCTCGGGTACGGCATTTGGAACGTGTCAAGAGGAGGGGCTGTAGCAATTTTTCCTTGAAATGAATTGACGAAAACACAATGAAATAAACTATAGGATGCCGTAGAGAAAAGAGCGCCCGAGGCCTGTCATCTTTCTTCAATGTAATTGCATTAGATCCGTGTAGTGCCATGCATCACTCTCGCCATGTTAAGCCATTCAAGTGTGGTATAGGTTTCTTCAGGAAGGAGATCATCGTAAACCTCTTTATTTAGTTCGGTTACGAGAACTCACAACTGCTTGATCGTTGAACAAATGGACGTCCGTTAATTTCAAGCTGTGTAGCGTGGCGTTGCTTGAGGAACGTATAAAGATCCGTTATTTATTGCCACAATTGAAGTTAATTACACTCTCATTTTCCGCCTGGTTGATGCCGCCGTGCTCAAAGAACGCTGATGGTATCTCTAAGAAGGATGGAACAACCCACACAGTATATTTTGTTTGATCTTCACATCGTGGTAGGTATAATGATCCGTTTGGTCTGTAATAATCTCGGATACAGTTTTCCTGTTTAAAGTATTTTCTCCAATGATAGAACTTTTCTTAAACATTTGACATTTTACTGTAGCATCGGAAATTTCGAGTAAAATTTGTGTAGAATTTTTTTGTGATTTTCAAGGTGAACTGCAATACTGAAAATTACATCCTGCCGACCTGCATGCTATTGGTAAGCGTATGGATTTGGATAATTTTCCATCGTTAATTGGAAGCCAATATGAGCTGTGTGATCGACCGGAGTTTATTTTGGATATGTACAGTCACCGGCAATAAAAATGGGACACCAGATCCTGAAATACTCGCTTCGCTGCATGGCGTTATGTGTGGTGCCTAACTCTACGGCGATAAGTGGATCTTAATAGCAAATTTTCAATGGCAACTTCTACCACCGCCGTAGAGTTAGGCAACATACATAACGCTATGCAGGGAAGCGAACATTTCAGGATCTAGGTGTCCCATTTTTATTGTCGGTGACTGTATGTATGTATACATGAAAAGGCAAAGCTATCCACTGCACATTGCAGCAATAGGGCCTCACACATACACGGTCTCTGGCATTGTGGAGGTGATGTGATCAGCACCACGCTCGGGCCTCCTTTACCCCTCAGAGTTGTCTGTTTATTTGAGGCTGGTTGAATCCCAGAGTCGGTCCATGCAGGGATCATGCTTTAAAAATTCCCTCCTGAATTTGTCCACCCTTGGAATCGAACACAGGACTACAGCGACACAAATGTATGTATATATAACAACCAAAATGGAAAGAAACACATACATGTTTTCCTGGCGACCAATTAGGACAACATACCTAACCTGTTGCCCCCTGCTATTTCTTTGTAATCTTCCTTCAAAAAGTACGACAGAGTTTGAACTGAGTCCACTTTATGCTCAGATAGGCTAATCCGTATTAGACCTACAATATAAAGCGGAATCCAAATCACTGTGCATTGTGCCTCCACCAGGAATCGAATCTGGGATCTGTAGATTACAAATCAACAGTGTTAAGTCACTACGCTTTGAGAGAAAAACACTCATTTACTCCAGAGAACGCCTTCAGTGAAGTCCACAAGGAACGGATCAGTTTTCCAACGTAGATTCTTCAATCAAATAAGTCTTGATTAACCTTAGATGGAGAATACGCGACGTTAAATAACCCTGAAAAAAAATATGAAATCTTCCGCGCGTGCTGACACTGCCCGAAGCATTTCCCGTTGTTTTCTTCTTGTTCGCTCTTGTGGTGGGTGGGTGTGAAGGTGCGGTAACCATCACGTTTATCCCGAAGGTAAGAGAGCCTCTCAAATGAGGACCTCGCCTATTTATTAACCACACATCGTCCAGCTTTCTAGCACAGGACGCAGCTATAATGTGCTGCTCCGAAATTGAAACAATGGTGGAAGTTGAATAGAAACTATGACTCACATCCTTGTCCTGATTAGCTGCCTGTTCAGGAAAACTTACACAACAGGTGTCTATAATATTAATTTACACATTAATAATGTTCTGAACGTGGGCGTCGAAAGCGGGGAGTGAGTGGGACGCGCCCCCACAATAATATTTGAAAATATATTATGCAGGATGTAAGAGGTGATCTTTTCGGAAGGTACTCTAATGCTCTTCCACGCAGTACACACTTCACAACGCTTTCTTGCAGGCTAACGAGGCTCTGGCGTCTGGGTCCACATCCTCTTCCGGTTTTGTGTTTTATATCCTGTCCATGTATGCATGCTTTTCATCACTTTCATCTAATCAATTATCCTCATTAGCGCGATTGTCAAAATAGGAAGAAAAGCGACGGTAAATAAACCAACAACCAATATTGGTGTATTTATTATACAGGGTGATTAAAAAGTCCCTTAACATCCCCTCATAGAATGTAAAGGAGTTAGGCTAGGTTGGTCATGATAGAAACCAGTTAGGCCTAGGGTGTGTTCCAAGCGGACGTCCGCCATATTGGTGGCCGCCATATTGAATGCAACTCATTTTTTTTTAAAATGGGAAGGTGGTGATGTGATACATCAAATCAGGCTAGAATTTCACGAGAAATGCAATGATGAAGGTTTTTCGACGTATCTTTAACCAGTAAAACGTTATGACTGCATCATTGGAACAAATATCTCATTTTCCAGGTGTGAGAAAACAGTGCCAGAATTCTCTTAACAAACATGTCGATATCGAACTGCTATCTGCGGAGAGAAATTCACCTGCCATTGCAAATGATTTTAATCAACGACACCCCCAACGAAATCCAATGTCACATGGAATGTATATCTGATATTTTCTTAACATCAACCACTGCGGTCGAAACAAATTTCACATGCTTTTTAAGATATTTTCTTTTGTATGAGGACCCGAATTGTGGGTGGAGCTCTCTCAGCAGATTGAAATAGAAGTGATCTGAGTTAAATTCTCATCTGAGACAAATCATAAATTAAACAGCATTAAGTTGACGCCAGTTTTAGTGGTTCGTATCCTATGTAAAACTGTATTCCCACTAATTCAATTTCAATTGTAGGGTTCAGTCCTTTTTGCGACTTCCGTGGAATTATCTTCATCGCTGGAAATGGCCTTGGCAGCACGAAGGAGAAGCTTCAACTGTTTTTTGCTGACGGAATTGTTACGAAAGAAAAGAAATTACTGCAATTTGTATAAGTTCACGAAATGGAGAAAGTTTCCACTGTCACGTTTTATAGTGACATAAAGCATTGTCACCACTCATATTGTTATTTCATGGTTTCATAATAAAGCCAGCATCCAAAGAATCTGACAAACTTGTTAAGAAATGTTATTCGTCTCTCAAAGGGGGTGTGCGTGTATTTTGTTGTGCGTAAATAACTCTTCACACGCATCATAAAAGTAAGTTCTAGGTCCCATGCGTGTGTTCTCTTCCCGGGCTGGTACAGTGATCTTCGGTGTCTGTGGTACACTGAGAGACCGTAAATTACGACTGATGTGCACAAGAAATAACACTTCTTCATTTAAAACAAAGCAAATTGGGTTAGTTCTCTACCTGGAGCATCACGAAACGTAACAGTATATTGTAATTGTAATCTGCTACAAAATTTCACTTTTGTATTATAAAATTCACCTATTCAAGTTTACTGGAGTTCACGCAGCAAGTGTGCGTATACACACACATATATATATATGTATAAATACTACACACACATTCCCAAGAATATCTATACATTTATTCTGTAAAAATGGCTCGAATATTGCTAAAAATATTACTATTTCCACGTAAATGTTAGTTTGTTCAATGTTATGTGGCAGATTTTTTTTTATTTACTATTTAACAAATTAAAGACTAGAATGTTTTTAATTTGTAAAATGTAAACACTACTCTCTCTAATCTTTAATGCTTGTAGAACCAGTCGACGATACCCTTGTATCCACATAGCAAAAAAAAAGTGTTTTGCAATCAAAGGTTAAGTCCCATTACAATGGTTCGGATCACGTTGCCGGCCTTCGATAGGAGTTGTTATCGCAGTGCGCTACGATGCCAGCCAGGGGTCTCGTGTTCGAATCCAGGCCTGGCCATGGGTGTTCTTTGTATGTGTTCCTTCATCAGTTTCATCATTCATCCTCATCTTCGGAATTAGCCGAAAGTGGCAGAAAAGTAACGTAAAATAATCTCAATCAATCGCATCATGTGGATTCAGTCCGCTCAGCAGATACAGTTACGGACATCTCTGGGTTGTAATGATCCCATTGAAGTCAATGGGGTCGTTACAACCCAGAAGTGTCCGTGACTGTACATTACCTAACGTTACCGGTAATTAATTTACAATTTCCGATGTATGCACCCTCACACGCAATTAAGGCGATGAACATGGATTCTTCAACAACAATTTTCATCATTTGTACATACCGTTATAATTGTATTGTATGGCATTATATGACGCAAGTGAACAATTCATTGGATCTTGATGAGCCACACATTCGAGAGTCTATAGACTTACGCTTGAATTACCAGTACCTTTGAATGCTTTGAATATTTATGGATTAATAATCGCTGTTCTGTGTGCCGCTCTACATTTTCTGTGATACTTCCCGTTCTTCTTCTGCTCACGCTTTTACTCAATTAATTTCATTACTCGACGTTTGTAAGTTTATTACACTGGCATTCAAATTTCCTCCAGATGTGCATTTACAACTTTGTTATTGTATCTAACTGTGCATAATTATTATTGCCTTCTAACTTTTGCCACATGTCGCTCTGTTCTACTTGCAAATTCAAGCAAATAAGAGTCTGTAACAATATCTTTGTAAACGCTATTGGGCTTGGAAAAAATAGTGTCAGGCTTTCGACAATGTTACCAATATTTGAATTTTCCCCTCAATTGAACAAACAACGTAGAACTTATTAAGATTACATTTCATTAATATAATTTTAATGCATGCTTCTCACGTGCCTGAACGTACTCTTATTTCGAACGAATCCACATTTAAAACACAGAACCTTATATTTCATATTTATCCTTTAAATCTGAGTTTTGGTTCAGTTTCTAATTAAACGTGTGATATACTCTCCACCCTTTCTGCATAACTGCAGTTTTGGTTCCAAATGGTTACAGCAATCATGATACGGTACCGTACCGCAACGGTAAATCTATATTACCTGAATGTAATCGCTGAGCTGAGTCCAATTGCGTCAATTGGAACCAGGTGAACTGTGACATTTCGTACATAATTACTAGTTTTATTACAATTACGAGGCGCATCCAGAAAGTAAGTTTCCCTATTTTTTTAAAAAAAAAAACACAACCCAGTTTCAGGAAACCATTTATTGGCAACAGGTACAGCAAAGGTTCAGCTATTTTTCAACATAGCAACCACCAGAATTGAGACACTTGATCGTATCGTGGTATCAACTTTTGGATCCCACTGTCGTAGAACTCTGCCGCCTGTGAATGGAACCAGCGTGTGACAGACGTCTTCAGCTCTTTGTCGTTGCCAAAACGCTCACCGGAGGACAGGAATTTCTTGAGGTGCAAGAAAACGTGAAAATCGCTGGGAGCCAGATCAGGACTGTAAGGTGGATGATCAAACAACTCCCAGCCAAATACCGTCAAAATAGCTGCTGTGCGCCGAGCCGAATGTGGACGAGCATTGTCATGGAGGAGCACAACACCTGCTGTAAGCATGCCACGCCTCTTGTTTTGAATGGCACGTCGCAATTTCCTTAGTGTTTCACAGTAATGGTCAGCGTTCACCGTTTCACCTCTGGGGAGGAAGTCTATGAGCAAAATGCCTTTCCTGTCCCAAAACACGGTGCACATCATTTTCTGTACCGACAGCGTCTGTTTGAATTTCTTCTTGACCGGAGATCCACTATGCCGCCAATGCATTGACTGCTGCTTGGTTTCCGGGGTGAAGTGCGAAATCCACGTCTCATCGCCCGTGACGATCCTGTCGAGGAAATCATCGCCGTCATCATGGTACCGTTGCAGGAATGTCAGTGCTGATCCTGAACGTTTCATTTTGTTTTCGGTGTCAGGTTTTTCGGCACCCACCTGGCACACAATTTTTTGAACAGCAGGCGCTGCGTGACAATCTCATGCAACACGGATCGCGATATCTGCGGGAAAAGGCTACTCAACTCCGTAATCGTGAAGCGACGGTTCTCTACGATGCGCTGCCGCACCAGCTCAACCAGATCATCAGTGATGAGGGACGGACGCCCACTGCGCTCTTCATCACGGACACTTTGACGACCTTCCGAAAACTGCCGACACCAGCGACGCACCATCTGCTTACTCATAATGTTCGGCCCATAGACCTGACAGAGCTGACGATGAATGTCAATTGGCGCAATGCTTTGTGCATTCAGGAACTTTATCACCGACCGAACCTCGCATGCGGCGGGAGAAGGAATACGAGCTTCCATTTCGGACCACTGCTGCCTCGATACTGCCATGCGGCGGGAGAAGGAATACGAGCTTCCACTTCGGACCACTGCTGCCTCGCTACTGGCGCCGGGCGGGATCTGTCCGCCTGGCATATGATTGATACGCATGTGCAATTTACACGGCTCATTATGTTTACTTTCACGGGGAAAAAATAGGGTAACTTACTTTCTGGATGCGCCTCGTAGTTATTCTGTGTGAAAAAATATTTTCTGCGCTTCAGAATGTTGAAATTACCATAAAATGTTGGTTACAGGGCATTCCCATTACATTTTTTAAACATAATTTTCAAAACTCTCACAGTTTGTAAAGGCCCATACCAAGGCCAGCTCGAGTAGGCTGCAGATCTTGAGCGAATAATGTGCCTAGAACCTATATCCAAAAATGTTCAGATGAATTCAAAAGATTTTAGGTTCTCAGTCAAACACATCAGTGTCGTACTATATATACCTGGGTATGATGCTATCTTATGGGTTATGATCTCGGTTTGCCCGTCACTATCAATTCGATAGTTGTTAACTCTAATGATAATTATGATACTTAAAAATGAGAAATAATTTATATATTTAGATGAAATTTATTCTACAGTTATCTCCCTGCAAGTCAAATGTGCGCAATGTGGACAGATCAACGAGAAGTTAGTGGTTACTTCTAAAAGTGAACACTGTTCAAAACTGTAGTGCTTGTGAGCCTCTATCCGACTACTTACTAAGCAAACTTGCACAAGGTCATTACATGTCATTTTCTTTTTCATCAATTTTATCACATCAACATTCCTTCCCATCGTCGTGATTAGAGAAAAGAGGCTGACAAGCGGGGTAAAATAATGAAACAATCAATTGAGTATGTTGTCCCAGGTAGTGATTCGCCTTCAGTAAAACACACACACGCAAACCAATGAAATAATCACTAACTAGAAACGGCCCTATAAGTGGTCTAGTTTCTTAGTCTTAAGCACCGGGGTAATCTAAACTGGCAATAAACAATTAACTTGTATTTTGAGACCTCCTGAGCAGCAGCAGCAGCCTCCCCCTCCCCTTCCCCCCCGCCAACCTGAAAGTAGTATAATATGCAGTGTATATGCGCCAACAGATGAAAATCCTCCTCTTCGGACAGGGGAATTGTTATTCCATTTCTCAGCAAATTTGAGAAACAACATCACGCATAAATTATTTCCTCCATGCTTTTTCTTATGCATATTTGCAAGAACTTCTTAAACAATAAGGTTAAGGAGTACTGCATGCAATATGTTTGTATGATGACTTGCCAATCTCTCATGAGAGCCAAGGTACGAAGGATGGTTTTGTGCTGAGGAAGCACTTCAGCTCAGAAGATGCTAACAAATGCTCATTATGCATGTTCGTTCGAGACACTTGTGATTGGAAAGTGGACGCCTCCGTAAGGTTTCATCGTCTTCTCTTGTTACAAGAATTCGCAGTCTCCAGACGAAAGTGAAAAAGTAAATAGCTGTATAGTACCAATATTTCCTGTTTGGCAACGTAGACAAGTAGATTTCAGTTAGTTATCCAAGTCAACACCTATCGTGTAATATTACAGCAAACTCTTCCTGTGTGCGTTAACAACAGCAAATGAGTAATTACATTTCAGTGACATTTCACTTACATTTAATTGTCGAGTAGTTGAACTGCAGATTCATCTGCCGTGGCGCTCGTAATTTGTTGAGTGGAACGAAATTTTTTACCGTGTTGTCAATGACCTTGCTGATCTGGAGTTGATGACTACACACACACACCACATTATATATACATATATGAAGTCAAATAACCAAGCAAAAAGGTACTCTACTCTGCAGCCACCGCACCAAGTGTATTTTCCAAAATTTTGTAGATTTTGTAGGTAAGTTCACCATCTTGAAGCGCTTTAACCAATTCCACTAAAATGTAATACGACCGTAATCTCTGGGCGTATCTAATCAGCTTAAAATCCTAAATTTTCTTCAGCTATCATAAAAGTGATGTGATATGCCCCAATCCACCCCGTTCTTCCTAAACCATGCAACATATCACAAAATGTTTTAAGATAAACTGTAGTTTGAGTGAAAGGTTCTAAAACAGATTGAACTGCATTTGTTTATATCCAAAAATGAGACTTAGGGATTTAAAAATATCTACAGAATTTCAAACGTCCACCATCTTGAAACGCCTGGACCGATTTTACTCAATTACAACACCAGATCAGTTATCCAATACATCAAGTAGTTGCATGAATTTCAGCCTGAACAATGGTGTAATTGTGATTTGATCAGCACTGTATGTGCAGTAACGTACATCTTCAGTACATTGATCAATACTTTATGGAAAATTTGATAACATTTCGGACCCAATGAGCCCATGAATTGGAATTTAAAAAAGTAATGCTCATTCTATGAAAATACGATGATAAAAACAAGTTTTTGGAAGGTTTCGAACAGTAATGCAATCCCGTTGCAGGTTGTGTAAGAATTTAAAAGGAGGGGGGGGGGGGTATGACCTAACCTCCGTTGCCACAAGATTCTTCTTGTGAACTATTTGAAGAGTTTTATGAAAGACCTATCCAAAGGCTGGGGGATCTCTTGAGTCGTATGTGGTGAAGTGCTGATCATGTAAGTGTGGCAAACGGAAGCAAAGTCATTGTGGTTTATGTGAGGATTTAATCACCTGCACAGACTTTTGGGATATAGGCTGTATATGCTTCACAAAATTATTCAACCAGAACATGAACGTTTCTGCAATACTTGATTATTGTATTACCAATTGGAACAAACACCGGGCTACTACAGAAAACATCATCTCTTCTAATCACTGCGATCATCTTATTTCGTAAATTAAGTCAGGGGCTGCTCTCTTTCTAACTGTCCGCCTGTACGACGCACGTTTTACTTTTATCACCTATAGATGCGACATTGATATCTCTATGGTTTTCAAAATACGGTATGTTATAGAACAATGTACTGCCTTATACAAGGTGTTCCATTCGACACCTACCAAATGAACTGTGAAATGTCCGTACTTATCTGTGTGGCGGAAACTCTTCGACACAAACGAGAAATGCACTCCCGCTATCACATGTCATATTGCATACTGCGGAGAACCTGATAGCGGGAAAAAACTGCATTTTGATTGATTGATTTGGTTACTTTACGTCGCTTTTCTGCCACTTTTGGCCAGTCGCGACGGCGATGATATGAACACAAAGAACAACCATACCAAGGTATGGATTAGAACCTGGAACCAAAAGAACAAAATAAAATAAAACAAAAACAAACGGGGTAATAAAGTATTCTTACCTAGTGGGAATTACGCAGATCACCGTACGTACGGGATTACCCTCCGTTCAGAACTATCCGCCTCTCCACTACTAATTTCACCAACTGCAATTTCAAATTTGAACATGCTAATGAATGATCAAATTATATCGCTGAATACAATATTGGAAAACTATCACAACCAGGTTTTGAATGCAAAGAAATTTAAGAGCCGTTGTCTGATGCATCATATTAATCCACGGTGTGAATGTTGAGAGAGCATTGAAAAGCACGTTTGCATCTGCAAGGATTATTATGGCATCGTGGCACGTAGGACACACGACAGGTAAAGACTAAGTTGCATTCTTCATGAATCACGCATCTGCGTGTGACTGAACGCACAATGACTACGTGGACGAGGAAAGAAGGTCGCTAGCCTTTCTTCCAAGCGTTGCCGGGACTGTGGTCCACAAAATATCAGGAACTCCGAAGGAGGAAGTGGCACGAACTTAACAACAGTTGTTTGCAATGATTACGAAGTATTACGGATGCATTAGTATTATAATTATTTCCAAATTTATAGAAGTAACTGCATTCATTTAATTACCAAACAAGTTTTTCTTCTTTAATTTCATAAGTTTAGTATTAACAAGTGTAGAGTCAGTGTCGTAGCTAACGATTTTGACCCTCCGCCGAGAACCTTAAGAGACACTTCACTCTTAAATTACATGTAACTTAAATTTTATTCAGTTTGACCGTCACCAATTCCTGATTCCTTTAGAAGTGCAGTTGTGATGAAGCTAAACATTCAATATGCAATATTAAGTTAAGCACCATAGTGATGCTATCTCACTCTAGCCAAAAATACGTACACGCATTTTACAATTTTCCGTTGCTTCGTTGTTTACTTAACATTCATTCTTCCACCACCTTTTTGGTGGAAACATAATGGCGGCCGGGCAGGTCACTACTGTAGACACTTAACAGAAAGGCACTATCAGAAAGGATATAAGAAACTCAAGCTACAAATAAAGGCAGTCTTAAATGCCTCTTTATTGCATATTTAATGTGCCATCGTACTGCACACAAGATTTGCTACATTTCCACGAATAGAATAAACCGGTGCATGCCGGTTGGAACTCAAACTAAGATATTATGGTATTTTTTTCTTTTCATGTAAGCATGTTTTATACGCTTTTACCTTTCTTCACTTCAGCTTGATATTTTGACAATAAAATATTCTCCAATACACATTTGAATTTTTGATATACGTCGCTTTGCAGCCACTTTTGGACAACCGCGACGATGAGCATGAGTGATTATAAGATGAAATTGATGAAGGGACAGTCATATACAACTATACAGCTGTAACATAAAAAGGGCATTCGAGACTGCGCGAAAGGTGTCCCTCCCCTAATTGAATCTAATCTCACTAATCCTCGTTGTCGCGATTAGCTACAAGCGTCAGAACAGCGACGTAAAACAAAAATGCAAACTCAAATCCGCATGGAAACGTATCTGTCCCCTCTGTCACGTTAGAACTTTTTCCACAGACTTATTTCTCGGATTCTATACTCTATCCCGGGAATCTCTGGAGAAAAGTCGTTATGCCTGTGCGGAGCGAAGAAGTACACGCGGATGCAAAGGCTGGGAACTGCAGTCCCTCCCCCCTCAATCCTGTTCCCTCACACTTGTTCAATGGTCGAGCCCTCGAGAGTCATTACTTGCACAGACACTTGTTTTCATTCGCTCGCTTCAGAGATTCCCAGGATAGAGTATAGAACGGTACGTTTCCAAAACATTGAAAGATGCTGAATTATGAATTGGAAGTAACTTTGCTAAAACTGCGGCGTCTCCGTGAAGACTCTTTCAGTGGATAACCTCCATACAAAGCTTTAATAACGTGGGATGTTGTGTGTGCTACAATAAAAGAAATCTCCCAATTTATGTCAACGGTACAATGTTACGATTCGCTTTGTTGTCAGTAAAAATCAACGAGTAAACAACTCGACAACGAAGTTCTGAAATTTGTTGATGGAGTTACACATTGAAAGTTCTTACTAGATTCAGTTACTAACATGTGTTAGAACAGAGACATCAAATACAAATTTCCCTCTATCTAAATACATACTTCCTTTTCAGCTGAGGTTAGGCGAAAAAAATTTAGACGAAACGGGAATTTCCGTTTTGCCTAAAATGGTGGCAAGGTCTAAATCACGTGAACTTTTGCCGGGAAGCCATTGTGTGAAATGGTATCAAGCGGAAATGGAATACACACACTTAGGTAATCGTACCCGGGTTGCCCGTGAGGTAACGAGACGCTCTATCTACTGAACTACCGAGGTTCTCTCTTATATATGATGGAAAAAAAAATCAATGAGTAATGAGCATATCTGACGCTAACGTATCCTTTAGTATGAGCTATAAATGCGGTAACGTTCTTTCCTCTGTACGTCAACCCATTCACATAATATCTGATTTATCATATGCGAGATCTAAATAAGATAACAGATGCTACACTATCATTAAGAATTCATAACGTAGCTATCAGCAATTACCATCTCTTCTGGGACCAGATCAGTTGCCTAATTTCGTTAAACACCAACAAAAAACCGCTACTCGTAAATCATGTTGAGATAAAAGAAATGAAAGGATCATAGAATTAGTACACTCAATTAAATGCCTTTGCCAGATCGCTATTTGGAGTATAAACTATTTAGATGCAATATTTGATCCACATTTTATTACCACAGAGTTATATTATGCGGTATTTAAAAAAAAAAATCAGTGGGTGAGAGTGGAGTGATTCCAGTAACTACTCTAAAAACATCTGGATATTATACAAATTTTACATATAGCCCCCACCCCTAAAGAATCAAATTAATTTCCCCTCATCTCTCTTCAAATAGCACCTGATTATATTACAAAAGTGACGAATCCAATACACACAAACACAGGTACATTCACCATCTTTACTACCTTTAAATAATGCGACACTTAAGAAATGAATAATCACTAAAACTTTTTTAAAAATAAACATTTTTCAATGTAGTTTACACATCAATATTATACGTAAAGGTAATACTGAAGTTATAAACATATTAGTAGGATTCGCCTTCAACATTTATTCACCGTCTTGTATGATAATTCGTGTTGAAACCCCCTTTCTTCTGTACTTGTTGACATAATAAAATATGGATTGCTAATGATATATATATCTTAGGAAGAATCGTCAGTGTAGTTGTCTTGTACGTTGTTATTCATTGGTATTCACCAAGTGTTCAATGTATGATTCTCTGTACATAAATCAATACTATCAACCAGAAGATAATTTCTTTGAAAATAACTACTTTCTCATATTAGTACGCTATTTAAAGTAATATAGTATTTATACAACTTCTCCTTCTATGCACAAAATTATATATTTATTTGCATTGTAGTAATTTTAGTTCTCAATACATGATACGTTTTCATACATATCAGCTTTGTATTGCCCCGCTAGTACCAAAAAAGAGAAAGGTTGCCTCTGAAAAATTAGTGTGTCAGACAAGCAGTATTCTCTCACTTCTGAACTAACGTGTATTAATGGGCTTTTCTCCTACGTGCATTAACTATCGTTCTGACCCTTGCTGACGCTTCAATAAGGAAAGATCCACTGATTCTTGACTTCATTCCAGGCCGCCTGTCCCAGCTAATTCTTCATTTCTTTCATTTTTGAGAGCCTGCGAAAGTTGAAGTATATGCTCTTGGAAGGCGGACAAAAAGCGGCATAATTTTCGCATTGCTTGTATTCTCCACTAAAATTTTGCACATAGAAAAGTCGAGACAAGCTGATTTATGAAGTTGTGTGCAGTTTCTTCTCTGTGCTAAGAGAATTTTGGGGTTATTTTCTTCTTTTACTGTGACACTTTTTTTTACGATTGTATCATTTTTTACAGAGCTATAAATATACATACCATGGTATATTTTGTCCAATAGGAAAGAGTAACTAATTTTATTATTATTATCATTATAAACTTTTGCCAGGGCGTAGTATCACCTCCAGTATGACAGAGATCGAGAATGTGTGGGCCTTTACCTCCATACATGTGTCTTCATGGCATGGTGCAATGCACAGGGGATAGATTTGCTTTTACCTTTATTATTATTATTTACGAAAATTTCACGGACGGGTGAACCAGGCGAGTATTTTACAGTTTTGTCTGTCACAGCTACTGAAATTATATTATAGCACTGTATGAAATAGACATGTTATTTCTAAGGCATACAAAATATAATATTGACACCAATTCGCAGACCACTAGGCCGAAGACATGCATTTATTTATTTGCAAGCTCAATTTCCATTTCGAACGAGGCAATTCGAACAGCCACCTCGGTGGCCCAGCTCGTTCAGTGATGGACGCACGATCTCACTATTGAAGGTGCAAGACTTCCGTGCCAGAGTGGTCTGACAAACGTGCTACGAAGGCAGGGTCCAAGGTTCGAACCCTGGCTGAGGCATGTGTGTATCATTATTAGAGCCCGGAAGTTCAGGCATTTATTTTCGTTAAAATAGGCAGGCAAAAAGGCATTTATAATGTGGAAAATAGGCACTAAAAATGAAAAAAAGGCAAAACCCGAAAAAATGGCACATTTGGAAGTCGCTTACTTTTATATATAATTTCTGGCAACATGTTAAAATCTACATTGGGAAGAGCATTTCAATTTTCTCCGTCTTGATTGCACATAACTACAAGGTGTTTTTTTTAAGTTCTCAACATTCATTGATAGTCGTCTTGTCAGAGAGAATGTTTTTCATAATAGAAATGATCTTTCTACTTCGACAGAAGTTATTGGAGCGTACATAGAACAAGCTAATGTAGCTGGACTCATTTTGGTAACAGCATTTTCATCTTTTTAGAATATCACAAATTGTTTTCAATTGTTTCAAGTCCTGATTTGCACTCACTACCCGTTTGCACTTTTCCGCAACAGCTGACCCCTTTTCTCCTGGCACTTCCATCACCTGCTGCATAGATTCCTCGAAGATTTTCATGGATGCTACAAGAGTCTCACCTCATTTTTCTAGCTTTGTAATTGTCTCTGGCAATGCACCATAATGTGCAAAAATAAACGACAGTTCATTCTTCAGTTCTGAATAGCACAGGAGTTTTTCACTTCACGAATTGAAGCCGCTTCATTTTCTGGATGAGCATCGATCACCTCACTGATTTTTTCAAGGTTGTTAGCATAATATATAGCTGCTGATATCCAGGTTCCCCATCTTGTCAAGACTGGTTGCGGAGGAAAACTAAGCTCAGGCACAACTTCCTGAAATTTTCGGGTTCGAGAGGGAGATTTCAGAAATATCTTCTTTGTGTTCGAAATCAACCTCTCCACTTCAGCAGTCAATCATGCACAAGGAAATATTAACCGAAAGGCAATATCCTAACTCAGCATGAAATACTTTTTCTCACACTTTTCTCCCTCAGCAATGTTGAAACATGCGTGAGTTCAATATTACTTAAATAAGGTGAAAATTATTCACATAATAAACGGAAGAAAAATAAATGCCAACATTTTTTTTTAAAAAATGGTCAAATTTCATTGAAAAAGGCAGAAAAAGGCATTATAATTAAAAATAGGCAGTGGGGTCCCAAATAGGCAAAATAGGCAAAATGAAAAGGCTTCTAAAACATTCGAAACAACATAAAAAACGTATATCCGGAAAAATTTTATCAATATATGCAGTAAATAAAAAGAGGCATTTTGCCAAACTTCCGGGCTCTAATCATTATGTTCGTCCCATCACCTATTTTATCTTTCATCCTCAACGTTAGGATGGGAAAGAGTATATAGATCTTGCTCAGGATAGGGACAGATGGAAGGCCTGTGTTGCTGCAGCCATGAACACTCGGGTTTAAGAAGGCTAGAGAGTTAGTTAGTTAGTTATTCTCAACGTTGCGATTAACCCAAAATATAGAAAAGCTACGCAAAATAGAAAGAACACAAAGGTATCCAGTTCCAAGGGTCTGGCGTGACTATCCCTTCATCATCTTCGACATTACGATTAGCCAAAAGTGGAAGATAGGAGACGCAAAATAAAAAAAAATACAGAACAAATAAAGAAATAAATATTATATGGTGTGGCGTCATGCTGTTAAGAGACTTCACCTGGGCTCTTCAAAGTTTCAAGGGCGATAAGAACAAGAACATTTCGTAAGTTTCAATGGCTCTGGGCACCACAGTATATAGAAAGTCCAGATAGAAGCGAGGTAAGCAAGAAAGTCCATTAGCGCTTGCATGCCCAACCGGGCAAATATGGGTCAGGAAATGGTTTGTAATCCATTACCAACTCATCCCTTGCCGGTGAGTTTCGTAACAAAACGAACAAAAAAGAAGTTCTCGGGTCAATGAGATGTAAATCTATGATTTTACAAGGTATCAAGAAATTACTATTAAATTTACATCATGTATACAAACTTACTGACCGTTATACGATTATGCTCTGTCTTTACAACCAGCTAATAGGTTGATATTTCACCTTGTGGGTAAGTGGAATTCGTTTTCTTAGGTTCGGTTGTTGGTAATTCTCTTTACATACTTAACGCAGGGAGCGAGTAGTTGCTAAATTGTCTGACAATGTTAAATCAGAATCTAAATTTGAAACCAAACAAATCATTAAAAAAACGCTAAGTAGTTGTTAATTTGTTGTACGTTTTAGTAATAAGTAACTGACTTACTTGTCTTTTAAAAAGTAGTACATCATACACGTATATTCACAATTGCTGAACTAAGTAATGGTTACTTCTGTAATGAGTAGCAAGTCTTCACTGCTTCCCATTACGGCCAATTAGATAAATTAGTTTTAGATTTTTCTATTCTCACACATTGGCCAAGGTGTCCTCAGCCGGCCTGCATAGTGCAGTAGTTAGTGTATCGCTCATCGATGCCAGTGGCCTTGGGTTCGGATCCCTGGTAACGTATGATGATTTTTTTTTAATTTTTTTTTTCAACCGTACTTCGATCGGTTCACTGTTACGACGTAAAATGTTTGTAAAAATATTAAATAAAGGGTGTCGCCATCAATAACATCTTTAGACGAGTGTCCAGGGAAGGAGTTGCCAATATTAAATGTAATGGACAATGTACTTGTATGCGGTTTATTTTGTAATATAAAGTTGCTTAATTTCTGCACCTTTCTTAAAAGGATTAAATTGGGATGAGTCCGTTTTGTATTGACAGTCTCAACGACTCATTATCTGGGACTTCACTTTTTCGTCAACTGACAGAACAAGGTTTCTGTTATCCTGCAATCTTTGCAATGCTTTATTAATTTTGACAAATTTCTTCTGTAAATGAGTATTATTGCACGAATTGTTATTGACTTTGTCTAGGAATAAGCTGGTTATGAATGTATGCTGCTACATTCCATCTTTGCGTCACCTCTCTACCTTCTTCTCTAGCTAATAATAATTTATTACATTATTAATATTACAATTGTAAGCCTTCAAGAACCTCTTTCCAGATTTATTTATAGATAGGTGCCTGCCTCATCTCTCAATCTCTTGCCTGCCTTTTTAAAAAATATATAATTGTTGCAAAGGTGAGGATAATTGTGGTTTATTGATATCACTATTGCAAACTTCTCCATACACTTATTCTTTTGTCTTAAGTTCTACTTTTCTCCAAATTGCAACAAAGAATAATCATAGGAACTTATAAGAATACAACTATGTCAATTAACTCTTTTGAACAAGGCAATACTTTCTTTCGGGATACAGCTTGAACCTCGTCATTAGAATATATTGTATTGTTGGGCTGTAAAATGTCGAAAGCCCTTTCTTTCTTCGACAATGGTCATCCAACGTGACGCTTTTGTTGTCTCGTAACATTACACACCAGAATATTACAGTGAGGAAGATGGCCGTGGTAAATTACTCTCGTGATGCGCGGATTCAGGAAAATGAACAAAGCATACACGTGACACGGGATTGAAAGAATGGTAAAATGCTATTCACCGCTTGATGGTGTGCAATTGTTTCTTCCCTCGTGACTGTAATAATATTAAGTAGATAGCGGCAGCGAATGTTACTAATTTTCAACAGAAAGGGAAAATTCTTATGGATTTTATCTTAAGTGCGCAACTAGCTTTGCGAGTTGATAGCCTTTGCAACGCTTCATGCTGAGAGTTCATGAACATGTTAAAGTACAGAATAGGTTGATCACTGAATTATACAAATTTTTGCATTACTTTCTCACTGATCATTTTAGGTCCAAGCGAATAGCAATCAACGAAGGTTCAGAAAACTAAACCACAAAGCGAATTTTGTTAAACAGTAATGTATATAGGAGTTACGTATATAAGTACAGCTTAGGCTGTGAGTTGTTTTCTGCGCTTCATTATTAGTTCGTACAATTCGTTAACTTCCTTAATTATTACTCTCATATACATAAATTACTCATAAAATATTAGCATAACTTATCATCTATAGCATAACTGAAATAGATAGTATTTCTGCATTAAATCCGCCAAAGTAAGAAGTTTAATAAACATTGCACATTTCATTTGAATACTTCAGACAGTAAACAAACTATGCAACGAATTAATTATTAACAGTCTTCTAAAACAATTTTAAATCACAAAACTAACTTTCTCATTAAATTTCAATAGCTTTTCCTCGCCGTTAATGGTAAAAAAATCCGTATGGGATGCGAATTGATTTTACAATGTTATTTTATTTTGTGAAAAACCTGATGTATAGGATGTAAACACATCAACTGATTTATATTACAACTGAACACAACCATGGTGGAACCTGAAGATGTTTTCAAAAGCAACCGTATCGTGCAAGGCATTATAACTTAAGTTTCATTTGAACTCCTGTGAAATTTACCTCTTTGTATTCAAACTTGACGGCACTATCCCCCAGAGCAGTCACCTGTCACTGGTTCCACTCTCATTGAAAGTTCTCAAATTTCAACTTGATCATGCAAAATTTAAACACACACTATTATTCCAATTTACGTTTTCTGTTCAATTTTGTATTATAATGCTGTTTTAGAGTTTCTGACTTCTTTTCATTTAGTTTCTGTTGGACTTTTTTCTGAGTTGGATAATTTCTACTTCGGTTCTTTCACGTCTATTTCTTATCTATTGACAGTGATTTATCCACCCACCCCCAACACAGTCTCAGATTTCCTCAACCTCCCCGTAACATTTTTCTCAAAGGCCCAATTTGTGGTTGTGTTCTACGTTCACCTTTATAGCCCCTGAATATGAACTGATGAAATGAAGGGGAAAACAGTGTTACATTACATCCATGTCTTACTCGGAGTTCGAATCTGGGGTTTCTGGCTTCGTAGAACGTTACGCTGACCACTCCGCCAAGGAGGTGGGTGACGTTCAAATGCTATGTTGCTATATTAACTAATTCTGGACTTGGTAATTTCTCGGAAGTGTTAATTAATTAAGAAGTTGCAAGGTGTATGGTCACGAACACTTTTGGGTTTTAACGATTCCATTAACTGTCAGTGAAGTCGTTACAATCCAGAAATGGCCAAAATATTTCACTGAAAAATAATACTACTATTTCAAACAGTCTCTCTACTAGACTTTTCTGCTAATACTGTTTGTCACTGAAAGAAGTAAAATTTTGCTGCTGCTTTTGAATAATTTCAAATCACAGCATTTCTTATTGCAATTCTTGCAGTGAAGACTATTAGTGACCTCCACAATGAATACGTTGTTTCTTTTGTGTTTCAGATATGTGACTACATATCGACAAGTGCAGTCTATAGATAGAAGTTCAAAATTAGTTTCTAACCCCATCGATGCTTATTTGCTTGTGAAGCGGTTGACTGTTGATTGGGATGACGTGGGAGGCGCTTTGTGTGCTGAATCCAACCATAGTCGAGGTAAGTGATACATGTTTTTTTTTTTTCTTACATTCTGTTTACAAAGTGGAAATAATATACCGTTCTTTGGTTCGTTAGCTTCAGAGCTATGTCCAAACCAGAAGCTGTGACATCCTAGCACTGTTTCAATATTCTACTTGTGACACTATGTTCAGCGTAGATTGTAAGTTCTAGACTGCGAATCTCTGATCTCATATTTGTTGAAGGCAATGTGACTGTCCACGTTTCCGAATTTCTCTCAATGCATGCGTGACCATCTACCATCCCATTTTACCTCTTCCATTTGCAATCATTATTCTTCCTTCTCCATTATATTGAAAATATAAATCCATGACGTTAAACAAATTCAGTGGCGTTCCCAGGAAATTCGTACAGGGCCATAAGGGAAGGGGCATGACCAGTGGCGTAGCGGCCGCCCCCGGAACCCCCGCAATGCAGGGGGGCCCTTAGGTGTAGGGGCCCCGCAATGTCCTATCGCTGTGCTCCTGAAATTTATATCATCCGAGAAATTCAACAGATAATGTAGCTTGTAAACAAATCGATTTCCGAAACAGAAATCTGGTTCCCAGTAACATTTCATTTGACGACGTCAGCGATAATAAGCAGTGGCTTAGTTAAGTTAGTTAAGTTGGTGTTTTAAGTCCACTTTATGCACAATAAGGCTAATTGGGACTGGACCTACAGCTTAAAGTGGGATCCGAACCACTATGTGCCTTCACCGGGTATCGAACCCGGGACCCCTTGACTACAAGGTGACGACGCTACCACTGCGCCATCGGGGAGACCCAATAAGCAGTGGCGTATTGTCTCGGGCAGTGGGGGCCGGTAACTAGACACATAGGTTCCCTCCGAAATGCAGAATTACTTGCTCACAGATGGCCATCGATAGGAAAATATCCTTCATCTTATGCCTTTATAGTTACGAAGTTTGTCGTAAACGTAGTGTAGTGTGTCGATTATCTACAGTTATGAATCCAGTAGAAAGATTAAGTTGCTACATAATAAACAATCAAATTCGGTAATTCATGACGTATTACCACTAATATTATTTTTACTCTTGATATTTAAAAAAACTTCCCATCAAATATTTTCAAGGGGGGGCCCCAAGCTTTTTCATATTGAAATAAGAGCTGAGACACATTGTCCCTTTGCCCTAAGGGCCAGTACTCCCTCTCCTGCTACGCAGAGTATACAGTGTACAAGTTAAATGTCATCATTATTTTGGAGGATTTTGTGAAGTTCATTTCTCTTCCATGTTGAAATTTTGTGGACATTTCTGTCGAACCAGTTTTTCTTTCCCAGGGTATTACGATTTTGTGATCTACAGTGTTCGAAGTGAAAATTCGTAGCTGCGAATTTCCTTGTTCGAGTTTGAGATAGAAGGAAGGATCCTTGCACGGATCAACTTGAAGACAATACAGTAGGCGTAGGATGCAAATTATCCTAGCTATGGGGGATGCTCCATGATTTTTTCATAACGGGAGGATATCATCTGCCTGCATCCTCTCCCCCCTCCCCACACGCACACTTCGAGCACTGAAGATCTATTAATAATACGATTCTTGTTTCATTAAAAAGCATGTACGTTCAATGGTCTATCGGAAAGAAATGGCATCCTTAAAAATATGAATAATAATAATATTGAAATCCACTAACACCAAAATTAAACACAATGCCCGTGTGGTAACAACCTTTTGGGGTCTCCAGTCCTTCCAATCGGCATTTCATTGAATAACAAATTTTCAGCAAATAAAGTCCCATCTCCGCTATATTATCTCTATCTCAAGACTAGAGTCCGCTGCTATTTCTTCGTATCAGATTGCAATTTACCTTGTGACGTTAGGTCACCACCGACAATCTAGAGGTCCAGTTCAACCCCCATAACTGTAATGATAAGTTTGCTTGAGTATATTACTCACTATCAGTATTAGAAGGCTAATGTGAGCGGCTCTTACGTTGAATCTTGACCTGGCGCAGACGGGGGATGGCTTTTGAGGCTGAAGGCGCATTCACCTCTAAGTCCAAAGGAGGAGTGTTTACTATCCTTTAAAAAATAACCAAACACAGTATTTTTTTTAAATATTTGTGTATCATATGTAACCTAATTTTTTATAGAATAAATGTTTGGAGCAAAATATACAAAGCATCGCGAACAAAATATTTGACTGCGTGAAGCCTCCCAGTTCTCCAAAAAAGAATCTTGGCTGTGCGGCTGCGTTGAAGTAAGATAAAATGTTTCAAATTTCTTCATCCAGTTATTTATCAGAAAATTCAATCATCCTGATTTAGTTTCGAGAAGGTAATACATTTACATAATGTAGGTCGATAAAAAATGCGAGGGAAGAATATTTGGGGTAAAAATTAATTTCTTGGTGGGGGGGATTAGCTAACTATTGTATGCCCGCGCACTCGGGCATCATGTCGAGTTTTTTTCACTAAGGGGGGTGCAATATTTTACTTGCAGGGGGGCCACAGAGAAGTGCGCTACGCCACTGGGCATGACTTTCTTTTTTTTAAAAGTCAGTGCTATATTTTACCATATTTTAGAGCATCGAGCATTCTTCTCTTTTAAGGAAAGCTGAGGTAAAAGGATGTTAGAACTCCCACCACCCACTTGGGCACGCTACTGGTCCAATTATAATAGGAACAAGGGATCTGGATGTCAGTCATTTCTGCATTTTGATTATTGCTAGAACGACAACTCAATTTCTCTAATGAACAAAGAGAACCCCATTCAATTTATTTTTGATGAGTTAATGGGAACACCTAACTTAATATCTTAAACATGAGGTGCCTGAAATCTGTCATGCGCATTGCTCACAAGTTAACTCGGACCTCGTACAGACACGTCACAAGAAAGGCGTAACTATGCTCCTACATTGCATACGCGAATGATTAACGTGTCGAACAATTCTTGATAGCTGATATTAAACACATTATCAAACATTTTGTTTGGGAATACTTCGCTCTACGTATATTGGCGGGTAGAAGTTGACTCCAAAATGCTCACAAATTAACAATCCACGGAGGTAAGCTGCATTCAACTATATGAAATTAATTTTTCGGAATACCCATTACAGATTACTAAATACATATTTTGTATTATAGATCTGCTATATATTATTGTCCCCTCTTTGCCGCTAGGGAACGGACAATTTCCTTGTCAACCCCCCCCCCCCACCCAGTACGATGCCATTGGAAAAGCACTATCAAATGTTAACATTGAGCAATATAAAAAGTATGTTTTCTTTGATTAGTGCTTCAATAAGCATATTTTGAGTACACTCCAACTGGTTTAACATAAGATCAGATACCTGATATTAGTTCCCGATGCGAGAATATCAACAAAGGAGACTTTTCTGCACGTCTTCCTTCATTTTATAGCCCCCCCTCCTGTATTGCGCCTTCAGTTAAACTTTCAAGAAAGCCAATAGTTAACAATGCCATAATAGATGCATGCATTTTCTTGCAATTTTGGAAAATTATGTCACTCATAAGTTACTGCAAACGAATTGTCGACTCTTTTATTTCCCTCAGTTGCCTTTCCTGCCACTCTTTCCAAGCGCTACCCTCGTGATAGCTGCTGGGCTTTCACTTTTCAAAAGGGCAATTCGAAGATGGAACAGTGACTAGCAAATCCATAGTCTGGATACCTCCTCTTAGCAAACCGAAGCAAAAAAAGAAAATAATAAAAAAAAGTTCTTGTGATCTTTCAAGGATGTTCCTTCAACATCTCTGTTTGAAAGAGGTTTGTCAGTTGCCACTCCCCCTTTCGACTTTTAATGCCCAAAGCTAATGCAGTCGTTAGTGTCAGATGTTCCAGATACGACTGGCTCCGCAACTCACGAATGCCATGCATTGAGAGTGTGTGCAGTACCCCACCTCTCCATAATCCTAACAAAACCTTGTATTTCAAAAAGAAAGACAGAAAAGTTCGAAAACTTTGCGGTGTATCGAGAATGGATGGAGCTCTACCTCCGCGCAGTCAGTGTACCTCTTCATGTGGGTAATTTTACTTTATAATTCCCATTAATTTATTGTAAGACAATGTGTATCACCAATTTCAGTTGAAATATTTGTTTCTATAGTCAATTTCCAACTTAAAATGACACTGTTGCTACTGCTTTTATTTGTAATTACTGCAAAACTGAGTTTATTTCACTCGTGATGATGTTCTGTATTGGTTACTATTTTCATAGAATATTCACTGTCTTATGATATTTAAGTGTTGATCAAGTTACGGTCGAAAAAGTCAAAGGTCAAACTTCGTTTTAAGCCTATGTTATGCCTAGATAGGCTATTCGGGATTGGACCTACAGCTCAAAGCGGGATACGAACCACTGTGCATTTATGCTTCCTCCAGAGATCGAATACGAGATTCCTTAATTACTAGTCGAGAGCTTAAACCAATACACTATCGGTTAAGGTCTTTAAATTAAGGTCAAACTTTCTCTCGATAGTAAAAGCTAAAGCGAGAATGTTTAAATTTTTGTTTTAAGTCCACTTTATGCACAGAAAGGCTATTCGGGACAGTTTAAAGTGGGATCCGAACCACTGTGCAATGTGACTTCATCTGGTATCGAACCAGGGACACCTTGATGAAGCGAGTAAGTCATGGAGTTGGATTGGATTGATTGGGTGTTTTAAGTCCACTTTATGCACAGTAAGGTTAATCGGGACTGGACCTACAGTTTAAAGTGGGATCCGAACCACTTGTGCCTCCACCGGGTATCGAACCCGGGACCCCTTGTTTACAAGGCGACGACGTTACCACTGCGCCATCGGGGAGGCTATAAGTCATTGAGCAATTGTATGTCTTGCCATACAGTCCCGATTAGCATATCTGTGCATAAAGTGGACTTAAAAACAAACTCAACAGTTGCAAGAGCTCCTATAGTTCAACTGTGCAAGAAACATTCACAAAATGATTGGATCGAATTTCTACAGACGTTTGAAACCGACGATGACGAGAAGCGTTTGTGAACGAAATTGGCTCGAGAGTGAGTTTTCATCGCTTGTGAAGCCACAATCCACCGGAACAAATTATCAATGCAGGCTTACATTGTGGTTAACTTGTTGATGATGTTATCGGGACAGGCTGCTTTTCACGCCAAGCCCAGTGTACAAAACGGAGGCTCCTTTTCTAACTGGACGACTCTTCATTTTCCATGGTTACATTGCGAGATGTCACATCTTCTTGCCCGTGAAAGATGCGGGGGAGTAGGCAACAAAATCCCTTTGGCAAATCTTCTACTTTCACTTTTCTCTTATTTTGTATCGGCATGATTATCCCTTAACGAGATACGTTTGAACCTTTTTACGAGGTTATGCTCATCTTCTATGGGGACAAGAGGATGGTAAAGAGACGTAAATTTGCCTCTGGCATCCGTGTCTGAAGTATGTTGTAATTTACTGATTGCTTTGTTCTTTTTCCTTCAACTTTTTCTCCGAGAGTTGTGCTCGGTAAGTGGTGCGTAGGCATAGGCGTGCGCACGGGGGAGGCAAGGGGGGGGGGGCAAATGTCCCCTCTAATCATAGACGTTCGCAGATTTTTTCTACGAAGGACAAGCAAGGTATTTTTCCATGGGGCATATTACCACGATAATAGTGTTGCCCCCTCAAAAAACACCTTTTGAATTTGAAATTATCGCATATCCCCATTATAATAATTAATGTAAATTACAATGACTGAAATCAAATTATACGTGTGAAAATGTACTTTTAGGTTGACATTCGTTTTCTAAGGGTTAGATGTGGCCATCCTTGTCCCCTTCCAGACGTCCATGCCCCTATATTATATTTTCACCTAGAAATTTAGGATAGAGGAATCTTATCGCCGTTATTAAACGATATTATACTCAAAGAAAATGAAGTATTTTCAAGCCGATGAAAGTTCAAAGCAACTATGGGGGAAGGGGTGCAGTGGCGCAACTATAGGGGGTATTGCCCCCTTCCCCAACCTTGGACGGAAATCAATTTTAGGGGGGCAAACATGAAGTAAAGGATAGCAAGACTAGTAGAATCTAAGAGTAGCAGGACAAAAGGATACTCAAGATGGAATTACTTTTCACGTCTTTCTTGCATTATTTCTTCCAGACGGCCAAGAGCACCTCCCTGGGGCATAGAGCTGCATTTGCCCCCTCGATTTCAAATTTTATACAAATAAAAATACATTTCGTAAAATTTTTTTGCTCGCTTCGATCGCAATTTCTGCTATTCTTGTAGTATTGTCAAGTTCAGAACCGTAGCTAGGGGTCGGCTGGAGTTGACCCTGGACGCCGAACGGTCTAAATGAAAAAAAATAATTGTAAAAGAGAATGCCATGGCGCTCCATGAAAATTTTTGAGCCATATTAAATTAATATTCTTTTCATTTTGCTTAAATTTGGATCTGAAAAGTTTCTTGTTCGGTTCGCTCGCAATTTCTTTTCAGTAATATGTACATTGTAAATTACCAGGGAGAGAGGTAAGAACAACCAAGTACTACTGCTAAACTGTTTTCTCTTAAATGCATGAACAATTGTTTTGAGGAAAAGGAGCGCGCACATACGAGAGACAATTTATATCATTTTTCCTGTTGGTTTGTTATGGGACGTATGAATTGATTATGCATGTATGTGTGTATGTATGTATCAGAGGGTCTGCGCACGCCTATGTGCGTAGGGTAACAACAAAAAGGAATCAACTAATGAAAATAATCGAATAAGTCTAATAAGGGACTCTTAAGATAAGAGCTAGTCTACGTACTTATGCAAATTTATGCAAATTCCTGAGGTGACTTAGTTTCAAATCTCAGCTAAGAGTGGCTGTGAAACAAAAAGTCTCTCTTTAAAGTCTACTTTGTGCTTCGATAGGCTAATAGGGACTGGGCTATCCGTTTAAAGTGGGATCCGAATCTCTGTGCTATGTGCCTCCACCCTGGATCGAACCCAGGGCCGTTTTATTGCAGGTGGCTGTAGAAATTTGTGATGTTTATTTGACTAATTTGTTTACATAATTTTCCTGTTTCAATATAACTAGAATATATGTAACAGTTATTCGTCCGATATTACAATATTGTAATTCAATCTGCATCTTCAATATAAGATTTGACAGAATGCAATGATAAATGTGAAAATGCAAATAGTGAACTGACTGCTATAAAAGTAATATTGAATATCGCAATAACGATTTTATCGCTTTGGACATATTTTGAAAAATATAGGTTTTATTGATATGATACTGTTAAGGAGCTTAGTACAAATCTGGTTGTATTCAAAGCTTCTGAAGAAATCTAATTTTCATGTGAGAAACTTTACACTTGGGAATAGAACCTTTTTAAACGACGTTCTTCAGATTAAATGTACACAGAAATTCCACTTATAAGAATGCAGGAATCTTTTAATGAATTGAATGGACATACTTTTTGTACAAACCGTCCACTTGGGAGCAAAATTTTGTAACGTTGTCCTTTCTGATTGTATTAGATTGCAAGTTATCTTTGAAGTCTTGTTTATCAGGGATTCACACGTTCAATTACCGATGAGGACAAGATTGAGTCCCGAATATCCTCTCCGAATTGGGACACATTTCAGTGGTTCCGTTCCCACTTTATGCTTTGCAAAGCAACCCCCCCCCCCCCAAGTTGTCTCATTGTCACCATGTTAAACCACAGGAGAATCCCCCAGCTAGCCCTGAAGCCAGGGAGTCGTAACGTACCCAATTTGCGTTACACGGTACGTTCCATTTTGTAGGAGGAAGAGTATGGTTCAACTGCTGGTACCCATGTAACGTAACGAAATGCAATATCTTATAGAGTGACGTTACAAGGAACGTAACAAAATGTATTATGGTAGATATTAACGTTATAAAGGAACGGAACGAAATGAGCACATTGGAACATAACGTAATATGCAATATGGTATATACTACCGTTACAAGGACCGTAGTAACGAAATGCAATATGGTATATACTAGCGTTACAAGGACCGTAGTAACGAAATGCAACATGGTAGTAAATAACGGTACATAGGAACGTAATGAATGCAATCCTCCGTAACGGAATGAAGTGAAAGGCAATATGGTCAATTAACGTTACATAGGAATGTAACAAAATGTAAACCACTGCAGCGGAACGGAACAAAATGCAGTTGGGTACATACCATCTGCATAAGGAACGTAAATAAATTCAGTATGTTAGATGTTAACGTTACAAGGAAAGAACAATTCACAAATGTTAGGTAGTAACGTTATAGGCGCGTGACGAATATAATCTATTTAACATCAAGGAAGAAAAAGGAATAGCCCAAGTCTCTTACCTTTCAGTATATCGTATGGGATTAATGTGTAATAGCCGTTAAAAATATGGTTGTTTGTAAAAAAATGAATTTCAACCAGGGTTGATAAAGGGTCAGGAATTTTAAATCAATTCAATTCCGGTTCAGCAGGGAATATTAGCAAGCATAAATGGATCTGGACCGTAAAGAGCCTTTTTATGTTTAAAATATTTCAATTCGTTCCAGAAACCTTTTCTCCGGATCAATTGAAATACGGCACAGGGACCTTCTTTCCGGATCAATTTAAAGACTGTCTAAGTTCCATATTGAAATGAAAGAATACGCAACTTGGACCGAATTAAAACTGTGCGATAAAGAAGGTTCCGGTCTTGTTGCGGAACCCAATAGAACCCATTAGAATTTATGGGTTCGTGGACGTTTAACAATCCTGATTTGAAAATTACATTTTTGGCTCGAAATTGAATACAGCTTCCAACTAGTGTAGAAATGAGTAGTCATAGACGTGCGCACGGGGTGCAAAGGGGGGGGGGGGCACATGCCCCACCCCCTAATCATTGACGTCTGCCGATATTTTCGACGCAGGGACAAGCAAGGTATTTTTCCATGGGGCATATTAACCAGATAATAGTGTTGCCCCCTCAAGAAACACCACTTGAATTCGAAATTATCGCATTCCTGCATTCCCATTATAATAATTAATGTACATTACTATGACTGGGATCAAATTATACGCGTGAAATATATACTTTTAGCTGACATTCGTTTTCTAAAGGGGAGATGTGGCCATCCTCGCCCCCTTTCAGATTTCCATGCTCCTATATTATTATACTTTAATCCAGAAATTTAGGGTTGAGGAATCTTATCACCGGTTATTAAACGATATTATGCTCTTGAAGAAAATTAAGTATTTTCAAGCAGATGAAAGTTCACAAAGCAACAACGGCGGAAGAAGGTGCAGTGGCGCAACCACAGGGTGCAGGGGAGATTAGCTCTCAAACTTGTAAGGAAATCAATTCTAGGGGGTTAGGGGGCAAACATTGAACTATAGAAAGAAAGGTTGCAGAATCTAAGAGTACCAAGACAAAAGGATACTGAAGATGGATTTAGTTTTCACGTCTGTCGTGCACTATTTCTTCCAGACGGTCAAGAGCACCTGCAAGGAGGCACAGAGGAGCAATTGCCCCCTCTTGATTTCTATCTTTATACAAATATAAATAAAGTTATATAAACTTGGACAGTTGCTGCTGCTTACGGCGTACGTTTTGCCCGTGTAAGGTAATATATAGATGTATTATTAATTTTTGAAACCCCACCGTTCATTTATAAACACACTGTATATGAGTCATTGTGAATTCGAGTCAATTAAAACATTTTGCGTTGTTGGGAGATTATCTATTAGGATAAAATTTGGACATAATGAATCTAAGTAGAGAAAATGCAACTTGTATATCAAAATTGCCATGTCCAACTGATCTCCGAAAGTAGTGTTTAGCACGTCACATTTCAAGTATATTGTAATAATCTTCAATTAGGCCAAACGTTAACGAACAAAACAACATTTATTTAACTTATAACTTCATGTTATATAAACTACATGAAATACATTTAACAAAGACAAAAGACAAAATACAATCTCTCTCCAATTCGACTTGTTCACAGTATCTCTTCTAAAATTTTTATCTTTTTCTTAACTTCCATCATATATGATTGATTGATTTGAGTCCACTTTATGCACAGTTAGGCTAATCAGGACTGGACCTACAGTTTAAAGTGAAATCCCAATCACTTGTGCCTCCACCGGGTATCTAACCCGGGACCCCTTCATTACAAGGCGATGACGCTACCACTGCGCCATCGGGGAGGCCATTTCAAGTATAGTCCATGATTGTATCTAGTAGTATATGAACGAGATGTGTCCCTCCATTCAAACAATACGTGGCTTGTCCCTATAAGTGTGTCACTTATAAATTAAGTTTCCGAAAGCAGGTATTATGCATGAACAGAACAAAATATACTCGTGAGAAATTACAAAAATTATAAGTAAGTTCGTGGCGGGAGTTATTGACGGTTTTCCCCACAACCTATCCGCTTTAGGTTCCGGGTTCGAGTCCTGGTCTGTAAATATCTTTTTTAGGTGTCTCTTCATTAATTTAATCTAATTATCATCCATCTTCATAGTTTCGATTAATTATAAAAGTCACATAAAAGCGAAGCAAAATAAGAACAAATAAAAATAATTGCAAAATGATTACAATGTCAGAAGTACATTTGAAAAATAAAATGCGGACAGAAGATTCATTTTCAAACAGGTATTTGGGTTGATATGATCCACATTGTTATGTGACGTCATCAGTAGAAGATATGTCACTAATGTATTTATTTTTGTAAAAGAAAGCGTAATTTCTTTGTTATTAAAGGTAATAATGCACCTTGTTTGTAATATATATCTTTTGTTTAATGTTTATTGTATTTTATGCTCTGTTATGAGTAATTTAATGTATCTTTGTTTGCAAGAGTGCTCTATACGAATTTGTATTTCTAAAGATGTATAGATGTCAGTCTTGTTGATAGTATCCTTTTGTAGATAGTGAGTGATTCATCTGTACTTTAATCTGTGTTCTCGAAAATAGTATAAAAGCGAGGATGTCGCGTAAGAATCAACACACTTTCGCCACGGATCGACGAAGCTTTTAAACTTAAAAAGAACTCCTCGGTGTTGTGCATACATCCTGGTATGGTAGTTCGGGGCGCAAGCTAGGCCTATGTGAACATAGGTACGCCGATAGCCATGCATTGATGATATGCACAATACTGCAACCATTCCACATCAAATAATAAAGTTAGCCTAAAGATTAATCTAGAAATAAAAGGTTAAAGAGTAAATATTGGCTCAGTTATCATTGCATATCTCTTGGTGTGGTAGTTCGGGGCGCAAGCTAGGTCTATGCAATCATAGGCTTGCCGATAGCCACGCATTGAGTTTTATGCGTTTTAATTGAGTCAATTCATCGACAAAGCGAAATCCTCGCCTTCGTCTCAAGTATAGTTGCATTATAATTGCATTAAATAAAAATAAAACTTTTCAATTTATATATACGGCAGTAATGTGGTTTTATTTCTCTGTGCTGTGAATATTGTCTTTGCCTAACACTATCCCTGTACCTGAGAGGAGTCTGTGTACTTCACCGAGTCTCATCGTTCACCGACGCCTGAGGTAATTCGGCAGACCTTTAATAGAACGTATCAGGGTAGAATTGTGTAGACAGACAGCATGCTCCCGAAAGTTGCCAATCCACGTGTAGCATGACCTTCGATACTGGGGTTGTGCTTTTTCAGGAAAGTTTGCTCGACGCTCCTCAAGCGTCTTATCAAGAATGCCTCGGTGTTTGCAGCATTACTAACTTATTTTCCGTCGGGAAAATCTTTTTTCTCCTATTTAATCTGCGGTTGACTCTACAATACAGCATATTAATCAAGATACAACAACTGAATTACGGCGAAGTAGGTTAGAAACCCTGCGTGCTCAAGAGCAGCTTCGATAAGGCACCTGAATTGTTTCGAGCTGAACCAGGAAATGGGCGATCTTTATTCCCCAAGGCCATTCTGTAAAACTATTGCCACAAGAAGTTTTCTGTGTGGATTTGTGAGCATGAAATTGTAGGTTAATGATAGTACTACAAGACGTCAAGTGGATTTATTTTTCTGTTTCGTTATTTTATATAGCTTTCCTACCTATATAGTTTGAATTACTAATTAATCATTTCATAAGCAGACAAACACGAAGAAGCCGATCCCGTGGCAAATTGGTTAGCGTAATAAACTGCGAAGTCTAATGTCGGATTAGATTGATTGATTTAGTTTATTTTACTTCGCGTTTTGTGCCTCTAGGCTAATTTGCGAAGATGGGGATGAGTGATGAAATGATGAAATTGATGAATGGACATTCACAAACAACCAAGCCCGACCGGGATTCGAATCCGGGAGATGTCGGATTAGAGCCTGGACTAGAAAATATGGATGGGTTGGGTCATTGTCTTTATACCACTTCCATCACCTATCACATCCTTTATCATCGCGATTAACCGAAAGTGGTAGACGCGAAATAAAAATAGAACCTTTGCATGGAAGTCCGAAAGAGAGGCAAGGAGGGGGGGGGGGGTGCACGACCCACCTGGAAAATTAAAGTCAACCAAAAATTATATATATATCTCACACAATTCCATTTCAGCTGCAATAATATATGTTAATTATTGCATGAACATAACTAGCTAACTAACTAACTCTCTAGCCTTCTTAAACCCGAAGGTTCATGGCTGCAGAACACAGGCCTTCCATCTGTCCCTATCCTGAGCAAGATCTATATACTCTTTTCCATCCCTACCGATTTCCTTTAGGTCTATCTCAACGTTGTCCCTCCATCTTCGTCTTAACCTTCCTAAAGGTCTCTTACCATCAGGTTTCCCAACAAGAATCCTATAAACTCCTCTTTCCTCTCCCATTCGTGCCACATGGCCTGCCCACCTAAGTCTTCTTGATTTAATTATTCTAATTATCTCCTCATCCCTTTTAGGTCCAAATATTTTCCTAAGGATCTTATTTTCAAATAAGATGAATATGATAACTTCAAATTAAAGCAATGTTTTTTGAGGAGACAACACTGTTATGCACCTTGTTTGCCTCCCTCCCCCCGGAAAAACTACCTTGCTTGCCCCTCTTTGGAAAAAATCCTGCAGACGTCCATGAACCTTTAGTATCGACTTCGGAGTATAAAGCATTGATTCTTCAATGTATAGAGCGGCAATATACCGCGACAGCCTCTTACAGAGTATTTGCCAGGAAATATCAACACGAGAACAGGGATAGGAATTCCTCTTATTTTAGATTTTCTCAAACTAATTTCAAGTATCTGGTGAAAATTCTTTCTATTTAGTATGCAAATAAAGGTTTTAAATTTGAATGGGCGTATTAATTTTCTGGGTTTTTCCTAGAGACGATATGAAGCACTGCGGATACGAAGGGCGAACTCAACAAAGTGCATTGTGAGGGAAATGCGTTTCAAGTTGTCAGGCACAATTCGAGCTCCACAAAAACTTGGTAACTGTAGATCGGAATGTTTCATGCGTGATTTTCAAAGATTTTATGGAGTTTGCACTGTGCCTGGCAACTTGAAACGCATTTCCATCACAATGCACTTTGTTGAGTTCGCCCTTCGTATCCGCAATGCCTCATATTTTCAATTACTTTGAAGCATTTTAGACCATTCTTTATTTTTATAAGCAACTGCATTAATTGATAGAATGATCTTAAACATGAAACTAATTGTTTTTTCCAATGATTGACTGTTTTCTTTGCCTTTCATTACGCTAGGTCACTCAGCCGCTATCTTTGTTGTGAGCCTAGATTAAGTGTGATTGGAGCTTATCCTATATGCTTTCTTCATACAACATGGCTGTCGGCTACATGTTTGACATCTTAACACAACTTCTTTGAAACATCGCTCATGAAATGTATTTCACCTATCGTCCTACGGGAATCAGAGGAACGTAACTACAAAAATTCTGTTTTCAGTTTCGTTAAAAAAAAAAATCCTCTGAAGAGTATTTGGAGAAAATCGACATTTTCCACTTCTAATTCTTATCTGTAAGGCGGAGTCACGTTTAAGAGTCATATTCCTAAGAATACATTATTTCCTCTCCTATTAATTTGATAAATTAGAGTTAAGTCGCTCTGGTTCTCACACACGCTATCAGCCCCTATTTTCCAAAATTTGGCACGTTAGGTATTACGCCAGATGTGTCATTTGGGTATGATGCATTTTTGTTATATGCCTGTGGAGATTCGAACAGTGTTCTCGGCTTGCGAGCCAGGTTATATCGGCGTCAGCGTCCAACGTTTGGAGCGCATACATTGCTCTAAGCAGGATGCTCTCTACCTTATGATGGGACACTTTTTTACCCATGAAAGTTATTGTCCGTGGCCTGCAAGCAAAGTTCTTGCAACAAACTGCCTCGAGAGAATTATGCGTAGGCTATGTGCGACTTTTCTGTTTCTCAGACCACGTGTGACTACCTACAAATTATGTGAAACAATAACATAAACAACTTCCCATGTGAGTATGAGAAAACACTTGCATTCTAGCCGGGTTCGATTCCTGTGATTCGAATTCCACTTTAAACTGTAGGCCCACTCCCAATTAGCCTATCTGTGCATACAAGTGAACTTAAAACAAGACAAACTTTCATTCTAACCTCAGTCACTTATGGGAGCTGCTTAGAAGTAGTCAACGATTTTATTTGTTGTTTTAAGTCCCCTTTATGCACAGTAAGGCTAATCGGGACTGGACCTACAATTTAAAGTGGGATCCGAACCACTTGTGCCTCCACCGGGTATCGAACCCGGGACCCCTCTCTCGACGATTTGACTGAGTCTGCACTCCTGCGCTACACTCCGCTGTCTATGCAATGTAGTTTTAAAAGTTGTTAACTGAGGTATCCTAGTCACTACTTCCACCGCTGCCACCGGTTAGTCAAGGTATGACTCATCATCAGCCAGGCTCGGGCGAAATGCAACTCATTAAACCGTCGCGGACGAACTGTGGCATTTTTCTAGGAATTTCGCTTTCGGACCAAACGCTACTGAACGTACAGCAGTCCCAGTGCCTGCTCCAAGTTGCACAGCTGCTTTCGGAGCCCTTGCTTTGGGAAGGGGATGGGGGTGAGGAAAGGGTCTTTATTTTTCATACTGAAGCTCGTTCATATCGTTCTCCTATTTCTCTTGGTTGAATTTTCTGAGATACGGAATCTACCTCATTTTCCTTTTCATTTTGTTTTATTGCGTCACCCACGGTACTCTTACATGTACTTAACATTTTTAATTTCCCTGTACCTGCACCCTTTGGTTAGGTAAAAATAAATAGCTGCAATTCGTCAAATGTTGTATTTTTGTTTTTGTTACCCATTTTTCTCGTACTTCAGTCAGGGGCAATGGAGCTACTGGTAACAGACGTAGTTAGGAAATAGCATGAATTGTTTCTTCCCCGCACTGTAGTTGACCGATAAAAGAACTATGTAAAGTCTCGTTTCTATTACCACAAATTTTACCGCGCAACATGACACGCGGCATGCGACGCTGCATGTGCCAAGCATTTGTTGAAAATGGAAACTGTCTGCAACATGCCGCGGCGCAAGTGCCGGGGACAAAATTGCCCCAAACGATTAAGACGCACAACGTGCGCGGCGGACAATGGAAACAGCCTGCAGCAAGTTCCTGGGGCATACGAACTAGAGTAGAAACAGACGACGCGACTACAATCTGTGGTCCAACAAGATTTAATAACAATGCAAAATCACTTACAGTCATTCTTACAAAGTTTTCGTATCCACTTTGAAGACGTAAGTCTCTCATCAACGAGTTAATTTTTTGCTAGAAAACTTCTAATCCACCATCTAGGTTGTTTTCGCCTCTTTTTTTAGAAATTCATGATACGCGCCTGCCATAACCACAAAACCCGCCATAGCTTTATTGTTCATCTTTACCCAAGTTAAATCACCACCAAATTATTACAATACAAGAGAAGGAACACTGACTACTCTAAAGCACTGCACAACGCTACACTGCGATCCTGCACTCCAGTGTTGTTGCGGACGTATTTTGAAGAAGTAGTTTTGAATTGGAAGCAGTACGAGTACACTAAATGACGCGCAACATGCGCCGGCACATGTTGCACGTCATGAGTCTGGAACTTGTCTGAATGGAAACGTAGCTTAACAGAAACAGAAGGCTTTCACGATTTGTCTGAATATTAAAGTGATCTCTTCTTTCACACCAAAACATAAATAACTATTCTCAGATTTGAAACCGTAACAGGGGTGTAAGGGGTGACCTTCCACGTAGTACACCCAATCGTCAACTTCATTCCACGTAGTACACCCTGGACTGCTCTTTGCAGACTAACGAGGCTCTGGCGACTGACCCTATGGCCAGTATAATTCTGTGTGTTCTGTTTTTTGTCATGTGTGCTGAGTGCCCCTTTAGAGCCTCAGCTTTTAACCTAAGTCAGAATATTTTAATATTTCAGTTATTCGATATTACAGTTACGTTATTTGTTATGGTAAGGGGCTGGACCCCGTATAACGTGGCGGTTGCAAAATAGCCTAAGTGCTGACGCACCCAAAATTAAAAAAGAAAAAATGTAACAGGGAATATAGCTTTAATAAATGCCTATAAATATTTCACTATCGTTTATATTTATGTACATGTTGTTAATTTCGAAATATTGTGAAGAAATGCAGCAAAATGCTACATATTCGATTACTAATTTGAGCCACTATACATGTTATGTTTTTATTTCATGAACAATGCGACACCACAGGTCCCGAGTTCAGATCCCAGCCTGTGTATTGTTTTCATTATTTTCTTCGTGATGTCCTTTCATCAATTTTGTCATTGCATCACCCATCCTCGTCTTCGCGATTAGCCAAAAGTGGCAGAAAACCAAAGTTAAATATAACAAATCAAATCAAACATTACTTGCAAGACAAGAATGGATAGGTTATTTTGAAGCTTCTGTTATTAAAAGCAAATTGTGTGTAGCTTTCCTAGACAGAAGTTTCAAACACAGAAAGTGATTGATTGGATAAGGGCTGTGGATTCCTACTCGAGCAGAAAATATATATGTTTCAATTTATTACTTACAACAATAGCTAAATCAAAGAAAACTTGCATTCACAGTTACAAATTGACGTGTTGAATGACCTTAACTACAGATTTCTCTCACTCCAATTCTGATTAATCGAACAGCACACCACAACGTGGGTCATTAAATATTTCCAACTTACTCTCGAGTTCCTCAACTAAAAATAAATTGACTGCGAGACAAAAACTCCTCTCCGATAACACATTATATGCAGAGTATACGTAAGTTGAAATTCCATCATAATAATTTGAATTCTTCAAGTAGTAGCTACAAATATAATTTTTCATGCATATTTTCTTAGCAGAATATGAAGTTTCTCACTTCAGAAGGATAACATATACACAGTATTTCACAAGCGTTTTTAGTTCGAGCTAGTCGTAGGCCTAATATGAATATAAACGTGACTTCATTACTTAGTTTAAAAAAGTGCCAGGCAATCAAAATTCGAGGGTATGCCTGAAATTATTTGTAGTATCTCATGTGTCAAGGGGGCTTTATAAGTAGTAGTAGTAGAAACGTAATTATACTGCATGTTGCAACTGAAACCGTAGCCTCGAAGACCGAAGTCGTTGAGTGGTCCACTCATACACTCGGTACCAAACATTCCAAGTTCGAGTAGACACCTGGGCATGGCTGTTTTTTTTTTTTGTAAGCATCCCTTCATAGATTTAATATGATCATCATTCATCTTCATCGTCGCGATTATCTACAAGTGGCAGAAAAGCTATATAAAACAAGAATAATACAAAAGTATAACAAACAAAAGAGGATAAAAGGATGAACTGAGTTAATGATAGGAAGTTTTATGAAATTACTGTTTCTTAAAGAATCCTGTCCTTTGTTACGATTGTATTTCTCAGTCACACGTTGCTCAATGCTCACGTCGACTGTCGTCCTTACGTACTTGAAAATTACTTTCATGTCTGCCTATGCTCTTCTTTCAAACGTGGTAGGTGGGCGCTCTGTCTGTTTCTACACCAAAAAGTTTAATGAACCTCCTGTCCAAGAAGACAAGAATTACTGAAAGTAATTTTCAAAATTGTAAGCGGATGAGGGCCCTTGTAAATGATAAAATATACTGTCCTTTTATTCGCTTAGTTTTGAGAATCACTTCCCATACAATTCTTGCCTTCTTGAGAGTCCAATGGCCCTGTCTAGCCACAAACCAGTTGCACAAACGCGGTTTCGTTTGTTTCGTACAACAATTCCATCTAACGTTTCGTTTCTACGTAGTTTCTATTTGCTAAAAGTGCCTTTCATATCGCCCCAGGGCGTTGACTACTCGGCTGCTTCGTGACCGAAGGTCACGTGTACAAAGTTTGAGGATTCACATTTTCCGATTTTGCGTGGTGCTGCTGCTGCTACGAGCGAACACAAGGGAAAAAACCTTGGACGAAAAGTCCCCGCACAGCTCTTCTACTCGGCCCATAAGGAAGAACGGTCAACTCTCCCCCTCCCCTCCACGTGGTAGTACAGTGCACAGGAGTTGCGGGTCTGCACAGGTTTCTTTCAGTGTTGCCAACAGCACGAGAGAAAAACGGGCTAAATCGCACCCAAAATGGGGCTAAAATTCACATCCAAGGGGCTAGATTTACAAAGTTGGCGGCTGCGTACTGAAAAAAAATCTGGTTTTTAATTCTTGGGTGTTTTGGTGCAAAATTTCTGAAACTCAAGCACACACGAACTAGTCTCTGGTCGAGCCTCACGGTAAGAGTCTAGTTTACGTCCTTTTCATAAGGAATACGTGTGATATATCGTTGGAAAGGTTATTGCATAAGGAATTCAACAAAGTAAATCCCAAGGCGAGGAAAAATTTCCTGGAGGAGAAAATCGAGAAAAACCGATGTTGTCCGGATATGCGTGATTGAACGTACTGAGGACATTTTTCGATGATGAAGCACATATTTAGGGGTGAAATGAGTGCTAATGGAACCGAACCTTACAGGCCTAACCTACCCAGTCAACAAGGTAATGTTGCCACAACGTTGTGGCAACGTTAACCCCTAACATACCTAACGTTGTTACAACGTTGAATGCATGTTGATACAACGTTGAAAAAAGGTTGTGTCAACGTTTAAGGGTCATTTTTTTCAACGTTGCTGCAACGTTGGTTGACAACATTATCACAACATATACTGAACATTATGTAGCAACGTTAGGTATGTCAGGGGTTAACGTTGCCACAACTTTTTTGCAACATTACCTTGCTGCCTGTGTAATTTACGAATATAACAATGCATATATTTAAAATATGGTTATTTCGCATGGTAAGCTATTAGCAATCTTGCCAAGCCATTTTTGTATATAATACATATGCGTAAACAGGAAAAACTCATGTTTGTAATGTCACAGTTTCTCTTTACATATTATAAAAACTTTTCCTGCTCCACAAAAATAGGCAATTATTAGTGTGGAGATTTTGATGAATTAACCAATCTCTAACTACACCTGGTAATCAGTTTCTTTTTGCAGTACTTAGCTCCTGATTATATAGTCTGGAATAAAAATATTTATCATGGGAGTTTCACTTGTATTCAACACATTTCATTTTCTGGTCTTCCTTACAACTTCAATATTCACACATCTTTCGAAGGATAATAAAACACAATTTTTCACTAATTACAATCGAAAGTATCCTTATTTGTGTTACTACAAGTTATGTTTGTTTTTCATTTGAGTCGCACTGCCATCTAGTGTACGCTGTAGGAAATATAAGGTTTTGTGGTCAGTGCACACATAAATTCAGATTAAACAAAACACTCCGATCTGACGCTTGTGGCGCTCATGGTGGTGATCATCCAAACTAAAGCGTATTCGGTGGAATGTTTTTTGTAACGTTGATGCAACGTTATCACAACGTTGTTCCCCTACATACAACATTCATCATAGATACAACATTCATACAACGTTGTGGCAACGTTAGTGTGTTGACTGGGTAACCTCGTAGGCATACCTCGTTCCCGTGAATGGTTAGTGACAGAAAGTGTAAAAAGAAAAACCTACTTACCCTACGGAGGCCGGAGCGCCGGCTGTCTGCTAGCACAGTTTTGTAAACGGGAAAGAAGGACGTAAACTAGACTCTAGCCAGCCTCACTGTTACGAACGATTCGTCGATTCCGCACCGCATTTCTGTGAACTTTCAAGGACCAGATGCAATGCAACTGAACAAAGATTCGCTCCTGGAATCGACGCTATCCGTAATTCGCCTCGGGCTACACAGCATACCAAAACCAGAAACAAGGGGATAAAGTGACAATGTGCACTTGCTTGCTACCTGCTCCCCAAGGAGGGGTCGCAGGACGAGCTTGCAGGTGCAGAGGGGTGTCGGTTACGTGAATTCTTCTTTGCGTGTTGCAATGGTTCTTATTAAGCTGAAAATATGAGTTTACTTTACTGAAAATGCCAAAAAAATATTTCATTACTGAAAGGGCTAGATTTGTAGCAAGATTTCTCTCTGTAGGGCTAAAAAGCCCCTTGGGGCTTTTGCTTAATTTTGGGGCTGAGTACGCACTCAAAAGGGCCAGTTCTGGCCCCAAAAGGGCCAACTTGGCAACACTGGTTTCTTTCCTTGTGGTTCAGTTCGCCTTATCAAGGTCGTGCAGCAAATAATTATTTTTCGTCTTCCGATAGGAAAAAGCTTGCCTCTCGCTTACGTGGATGAACGTGTAGCACAGATGATTCCTTGGTTGGTCCTTTATGTTTCGTCCTTCAGCAATTTAATCTAAGCATGAATCATTCTCATCGCCAAACATACTGTATTTTTTAATTGATGTAACACATGTAAACTGAAAGAGAGAGAGAGAGAGAGAGAGAGAGAAAGATATACATAAACGTTTTCTTCCAACAAACGTTTGTTTTCTATCGTATAAAGTGAACGCACATGTTAAAATTCATCTTGCATACATAATCAAATTAGAACAAATCCACGTAAAGTGATTTAGTATGCAGAAAATAAATATATTTGTGATAAATACATAGTTAATCAGTAAATTCCAATAACCAGAACTTCTGTCACGCTGAATCTTGTTTACGGATGTTTTCAAACGTTTTGTTTTACAATTTCATTTTTTCACTGACATCCAAAACGAAAATACGTATTATAATTTAATGACTTTCAAAATGTCAAAATGCTGTAATGTTAGTATGCTGCCGATCATAATTGTGAGGCTTCTTCGAAAACGCCTTCGATAACGGTATTTGCTATTCGTAACGGATATGTGTATCACTTTTTTGAAACAGACTTTTGTGAAGGGAAAGAACTGTAACGTTACAAAAGTAACGAGCACAATTATACGAGAGACCTATGTTATTCTCTCCGGAACACGGCATCGGACACGTTATTGCACATCTGAACGTCTGTATGATACCAGCTATAAATAACGTTCTTGCTTTGAAGCAAAGAGTGTAACGTTTTTACAGTCGTGACCTCAATTAAGTTACTGGTTAATTGTAACGTTACTATCACTTTCCACACACACTAAAGTTACTAGTCAATCGTGACGAACTTGTTTCTTACCCTGTAACGTTACTGGTTGCCGGCAATGGATGTAACGTTAAAGCGTCACCTAACGACCTACTGATTTACAGATCAGTTATGGTTCGGTACCGTTATGCACACCTGTAACGTAATGTTCATATACCTGAGGTAACGTTTCTGTTCACGAAAAAAGTTATTCTGTTTCTGGTTGTAACGTAACGGAAACCGTAATTGAAAATACCGTTCCATTTCGTTACGTTACGACTCCCTGCCTGAAGCTGGACCAAACATCCTCTCCCTTCCCCCATCTAAGAATTTTCACTTGAACCGCTGGTGAAGAGTTTATTTTTTGCCGATAGTGGAGATCCATAAGTATAAGTATATCCATAAGTGGATAATGTCCATTAACACTTCATGCTAATAAAGAACCACTGTCTAACATTCAGTGAATTAACTGAAATACAGTTCACTTGAGACAGGAAAGGTATAAAGAATTTCAATCTATTTTGTCGAAATGCTATAGCTTCGAAAATAACGCCGAATGAAATAACTTATCCAACTACCAGCGAGCAAAAGTTATTAGAACGAAGATGAGTCATTGTGCAAGTGACGACGTTATGAATCGTAGCAAAACTAAAACCAACTTTCTTTGAATGTGTTAATATTATATATGTGTACGATAGGCGGATTTTCGTGATGCGGATCTTTACGAAGTACAATGCTACTGTCTGATATTCATCAAGAAACTCATGCCTATATTATCACTTGAGAATTTAATCCAGGAACTTCAATATGTATATTTCATTTTCTACGTCCCACGCCCTTCTTGTGGACAATAAATAATTTCACGGGCGTTTGGGTGAACGGAGTAGGTCAACACTAACTACAGTTAACTTGGCTCCTTAGAAAACTCCACTTGAATAAAATTAAGTATTGTATATTCTTCACTCGTTCCATTAGGCATGTTCAGAGTTTGATTTGATGTTTTTTACTTAGCGTCGCTTTTCTTCCACTTTTGGCTAATCGGACGATGAGGATGAGTGATGATATGCTGAAACTGATGAAGGGCCAGTCAGAAAGAACACCCAGGCCGGGATTCGAACCCAGGATCCCTGGCGTCTCCGTTTTTACTATCCGGATTTCGGGTTTAAAAAATCAGGATTTGGCCATCCCTAGTGCGAGGCACACCCAGCTTCCACCAAACACTGAAAACTTAAACTGGCCCATCTAACCTAACAACATACGCATTATTAAACCTAAGCGGAATTGTTACGTTAGGCAGGTCAGGTTTAGGGTTCTTAGCATTAAAACAACGTATGTCCTTAAATGCTTCCAACTCCTGTTAAGGTAATATATGCATTGGCGTGCCCAAGGGGAGGGGTGTTGATGAGGGTTATAACCCCCCCCCCTTTCGCCCAGTATTCCTAAAAAAAGAACGTCCAAGGTAGGAAAATTTGACAAAATGAGGGCAGACTACCAAGAAATAATATACATAACCCCTCCCTTTCGAAAATCCTGGGCACGCCACTGAATATATGATCTCAAGCATGAAACTTCCTTTGAGCCTCGCATGAAAATCTGCCGGAACTGCGTGTTTAAGATGACCGTAAAGCAAGAATGGCTGCCCTCTGCAAAGTGCGGATACTCACATAAGCATCTTTTCAAATCATAATTTCTCCAATCAATTATATTTAGTGAAGATTTTAAGCATGTTAATTAACTTCTCCAAGCTTTGAACTTCCTTCCACTTCAAAGTACTTCATAGTACTCCCGTAACACTTGCAAAAAATCATTGAACGTTTGGAACTGTTACCGTGAGACATTTACAAATATTAATTCGAAACTGTTTAAATGTAATTATTAACCAGTTTACCATTAGTAAATAACATCCATAATCAATAATTATTATTAATACACAATTACGACGCGCCATGATCTACGAAGGTACAGCGCCTTGAATAACGTAGTGTGAAAAACGGCACGGTTCTGGCCTCTCTGGCTGGTTGTGCAATGAGTGTCTTGCTTTAAGGACATTGCGCACCAAAGCGGCACGCGACACTTATCGCTTGAGGATTTCACCAACCGAACGCTGGTCTGTGCTTCCCGTCATGCCTTTACAATGTGAAATGTTGCTCTTGATTGGCTCGTTTCCAAGCAATATGTGTCGCGTCACGCTTCGGTATGAAAGTTGCCTTGGACCGAAGGACCCGTGTCGCTTTGGTGTGAAATCCTCGTATCGTTTGTCGCGTGTCGCTTTGGTCTAAAATCTCCTTGAGGAAACTGTGCAGTCAGAGCTTGTGTCCCTACGGTTCGAAAGGCTGCATTGATTACGCTGCTCGCTTTCAAGCGACACTTGTGGTTTGTCGCCTCGGTATGAAAAATATCTCTCTTTATATTCTAATAATTCTAATAACATGGAAAAATAAACTCTAATACGCAGTCCAAGACCTGACGTTCGGAATCACATTGTGATGTTTCTTCTTGTGTTACGCACGCATGCTATTTATTTATTCATTTTATTTTACTTTTTTTTCCAAACTAATGCCATTTCGTGACTGCAAATCGCTCCACAAATAAAACTGTTTCCATCAATTCACGTACCGAGTTTCAAGACAAACAAATCTACATAATATATTCCAAAAACTAACAAAGCCGCATTACTTTCATAAGAAAATTAGCACCGACACTGATCGCACTGCCATCTATGTTCTCATCCGTCTGGGGAACCAGTTTCTTGGGTCGTTTTCCACACTACGTTATTCAAGGCACTGTAACGAAGGTGTACGCGGCAAATGCTATTATTATTATTTTTTAAAAATAATGAATTTCCGCTATGACACATTCCCACATGACAGAAAACACCTTCCAGATGTTCAACAATGCTAGAGGAACCAATTTCCGTAAATAGTTTCTTCTGTAAAAATGAAAAAATGTGTTTGTGGATAGTTAACTTTTACCAAAACCCTGAAGCCAAAGGCCTGCATTCAGCTAAAAAATGGTTGGATTTCATGTATGTTTATCAGTATTTTCTGAATATCTCCCCCTCATTAATGTTTTATCGCAGTCCCTTCAGAAAGCTGATCCCTCAATAGCCCAAAGTTCCAATGTAGCCAACGGAGTGATTAAAAAGCTTGAGTCCCAGTGAAACGAAAACACTTGGGACAGAAAAAATCAAATAGTGCCACTTATGAGAGGACATTTTCTGCTATGAGGCGAATCCACAACTGGTTGCGTTGCACAATGGGTCAAGAGAGATTGAACAATTTACTCAGTTTGAAGAAAGAAAATCTTAAAATGACTTTGTGTTGAGTCAAAAATTACTGTTGAGGCATCAAAAGAACTTTTCAATTTAATTTTTCTAAAATTTCTTAAGCTTACTATTGTACCGCAACGTTTTTAAAGTAATACGAGTATTGTATCAATAAAAATTAATGAAATAATCGTACTGTTTTGCTTCTTTTAAAACTGACAATCAATATACGAATTAATATTTGTTTACTTAAGCGAGGAAATTTAACATTTTCAAACGTAAAAGGCCTAAAATTAAATTCAGTGATTTTAAGTTGTTGTTTTTTTAAAAAAAATCCGGCGGAAGGCCTCTGGACCACTTATAAACTAGGGGATATTCAATAACCCTCAGGTACATCATATGCTTCTCCCAGAGTCTGCCCCCCCCCCAAGCAAAAGCTCAAACTCCGCCCATGAGCTTAACACAAGAGTAAATAGGTGAACAGAGTGCAACATGTGGAATGAATCAATCATCCTGCCTGTTAAGCAAAAATCTCTTAATTTCAAGCTGCTTGTCATCTTCCTCTTCCCGCGAAACGAATAGGTACCGAAACTTGAATCAACGCCTCGAATGTTAAAATAGTATAGAAGTAAAATAATATAACCACCTAGAATGAATAAAAATCACTTACTAGTTCACTTTACTGCCCAGCTGGTATAGGATCTCGATCTTTCAGGTGCAGGTTTATTGATTGACACATATAAAATGTCTACTGCACATGTAATGATGTTTGAAACGTATTTCCTTCAACACAAGCTTAAACCACTCTAGGCACTTTTCACGGCTTCAGAAAATGTAAAAGAAAAGTACACATCCCTCACGATAATCACTTCGACATAGAACATGTGTCTAGTCTGATACGTCTTCCCGGTTTGTGATTTCTCGCAATGAATTGTGGGGGAAGATGTAAATTGAATGTTATCCATTACTGAGCACACCAATACGTCAGGTTTAGAGCCGAATTCTTGTTTGCCACTTGCTTGTAAGCAAATTGCCACGCCCCCTCAAGCTGTAGACAGCAAAATGCTACACAAACAGGTTCTTCCTTATCAATGTTGCCTTCATTTCTGAACAAGTCCGTGGGATAGCAGTTAACGTAGTTCGATACAAAAACCATACATTTAATCTTCATTCGTCAGTCATTTCATTGTCTTGTAAAGCTTCATGCCGTAAGACAAGATAGCGACAGTATTTAGTAGTGGAAGAAGGTAAAGTGTCATCAGGGGATGAAAAGAAAAGTAAAAATGACATGCAGTGACGCAGGTACAGAACCCACTAAACAATTTGATCCGAGTGATACCCAGTAACGTGCATTGAGGAATAGCGAGTCTAGCGGTGATCTCACATCTCTTTATTATTTTCAAATCCCAAACTTGATTGTCTTGTTGAAGCCACGCTTTATATGCAACACACTTTGTTGCCCTTCCCTTCCCTGCTTGCGATCAGACAAGTCTCTGAAGAAGGAGCTCTCCAGCTGCCTTCTCACAGCGTGCTACGACGCCAGAGGTCCCGGGTTCGAATCCTGGCCTGGGCATGGGTGTTCTTTGTGAGCGTCCCTTCATCAATTTCATCATATCATTCATCATCCTCATCTTCGCGATTAGCCAAAAGTGGCAGAAAAGCGAAGTAAAATAAAACAAATCAGTCAATCAATCAATCCAGCTGCCATCCCGCACATTCGACCGGTTTCTGCCGACATTCGTGGTAGAGTGGTTAGCACAGCGCGATACGACCCCAGGGGTCCCGGGTTCGAATCGCAGCCTGGGAATGGGTGTTCTTTATGAGTGTCCATTCATCAATTTCATCATCAGAAATGTGAAGTAAAATAAACCAAATCGATCAATCAATTAATCATTTAATCGCGCCCCCCCCAAAAAAATTGCTAACAAACTCAGAGAAAATAATGGATAGTCATAAGTTCTGTACTTTGAATTTGAACCCAAGACCCTTTTTCTTTTGCACAGGCCCGGTTTAATATTTTCAAAGAACGTTTCCTTAAAATTCCTTGTCTCTGTTCGCGTGTGCTTGCGTGCTTGGACGCAACCAGAAACTTTTCTAAGGGGGTCGGGGGAGGGATAAGACTGGTAAAAAAAAAGTATTTTAAATTTCATTAATGGTGGGTTAATGGGGCAGAATAATTGATTGATTGGGTTTACTTTCCTTCGCTTTTCTTCCACTCTTTTGACTAATCACGAAGATGAGGATGAGTGACGATATGAAGAAATCGATGAAGGGACACACACAAAGAACACCAAAGCAATCAGCTGGCTATGTCGTGAATGCTACTCTGTGCGTCATATCTTCAATCAATCTTTATGAGTTATACGTATTATGAAATGGCAGTATAATATGAAGAAAAAAAGAAAACTATGGAAACTGTGGGATATAGGACATACGAAAGAGGGACTACTTTCTTGCACATCCACTTGGCATGTGATTGAACCTAACGAAGCAATGCTCTTAAGATATAGAAACCAAGTCAATTGTAAATTCCGCCTCGTGCTGCCCAAGTAATAATTTTCTACTTGATAGGCCATGATGCATATCGTGTGCGCGTGTGAATTGGCCTTTGCATAAGTTCCTCTTCTCGCCACATTATCGTCTTTTCAATAATGATAGTTTGGGCAATACTTGACATTCACGACGTAATGATCATCTGGAAAAGCAAGAGTGTTCGAAAAACGCTCAAGGACAAGGAACGTTAGAAGAAAATCATTGGATATTGAGGTCAGGAATCTTCCATAGACCTGCATAAAACGATGATGTAAGTGAGATTCAAGGCAAATAAGCTTTCAAAGTGTTGGGAGTGTTTGGTTACTTGAAATAATTATTCTACTCCCCAGCGGAATATCTTGTTGCGATTCTTTGACTTCTCTTTTTAACTGAAAGTTAGTGTCGCCTCGAACAGTTTTCTCGCCCGTCACTCATGTTTTTTTTCATGGTTCACAACAGAATGAAAATTAACATCTGGAAGATTTATCTATGGCAACTCTCTTTGCCACTCCTAATTTTAAAGATAGATAACCACAAGGTTAATGAGTATAATCCATAAAAGATTATTTCTTTGAGAGAGAGAAAAAAATAGCATCTGATAATTATTGAGGAGAATCTGGAGCCGCGGTCATATATGCAGTGCGTTCGTTTTGGCTCTGGGCCGAGATAGCGCGTGACAAGGCGCAGATGCCGGCATTTTCGTCCCGTAACGTCTCGCTTTTTTACGTACTTATCTTTAGCATGTAGACAATTTGAATAACGAGTACTAACTAGTGTTATAAGAGTTGCTCAAAGTTGTTCACACGTTAGCTCGGCCCAGAGCCAAAACGAACTCACTGCATTGTAATACTATATGGCAAACTTCTTTCTCCGAAACGCGTGGATTTTTTGCTATTTTTTTTACGTAAATTCCTTTTTAAATTCCCTCCTTTAGCACTTAGACAGACCAACCTTTTCTAGATATGTTTTAAATAGCATAAGTTAATTAGTATGAAAATAAGCCTCTCGCCAAAAGAATAATGCTAAATATTTGTTGCGAATGTAAATTACTATTGTCGTATTGAAATAAATCTTACTGAGATGAACTACTTCTCTTATATCTTCGGACCAAAAATTGTCCATGTTTACAAGAAACAGGCACACACTGTGCAAATAACTCAATCATACATCTATACATTGACCAAGGTTCGAACCTGGGACTTCTGGCGTCATAACGTGTTACTTCAACCACTCCACCACGGAGGCTGACGAGCCCATAATTTATTTCAGACTCAAACAATCAATTGCTACTAAAGAAAAATACTACTCATGTTTTTGTTTTTTTATCAATTCTTTTCTTTACTTTGCTCGGGTGACAATGCACGAGAATTTTTCATTTGCAGGCAATAGGAAATGGATCACAAAATATTATAAGAAAATTTTGAAAGAGAGAAAATAACATGTTTGGAAGATACCTATTATGAATAAGGGTCGGGTGTGAAAGTTAATCAATGCTTCCACGCAGACTAATTTGCATTCGTCACGAATTTTATTTAAAAATGTAGTACCTTCATACCAAACACTTTTTCAAGGATCGATTCTTTCCTCAGTTTGTCATTTATATCCGGAAGTTGGTTGAAGGAAAATGAAACGTGAATATCTGTAAACAATTACAGTATAATGTGTTTCCTTCTTAGGGAACACGAGAAATAAAAGCGCTTCACAGGTCCAAGAAGTAGGCAGGGTGGTATTTGTAGGGAGGATGGGGGATTTCCCCCCTTTGGGTACTTGTGTCCCCCCCTCTGCTTGATAAATTTTATCCATGGGGGAAATGTTATATGGCATAAAGTCATTATCTCTTGCTGTCCTTAGACAGTCGTTAAAATTCCCCCCCACTGGAAATTTCTTAAATACCACACTGGAAGTAGGGACAACACCGACGACACTGCTAAACTTCATATGAACGAGTTCGAGTTTTGCTTTAAGTTCACATTATGCACAAATAGGCTAATCGGAACTGGATCTGCAGTTTAAACTGTGATCCTAAACAGTATGTGCTTCCACCGAGTATCGAACCCGAAACCCTTTGATTGCTGTGCTACTTACATGTACGAGGCCGCGTATTTGTGATTTACAATGTACTATTACGTTGACATAAGCATCTACAAATAAAGTGGACATCAATTATAAACCATTCGAACATAAATCGATGGGTATAAATTTCCCAAGATAATATGTTATCTCCACAGTGGGGAATAAATTGAGTTTTCATCAAAGCTACTAGCATTTGAATTTCTGCTTGAAATAAATTAGTTATGAACTACATATCTCAAAGATCAAGTCATATGACTGCCACGCGGAGACCTGGGTTCGTTTCCCTGGGTGGGTAATCATCTCATGTGTGGAAGCTTTATCTTCGACGTCCCTGCATGAGGCACTCTGCAACTCAACCAGTATCTCCCAGGGAGAGGATCAATGGGTCCCGAACATGGTTCTTCTCATAATTTCCTTTATGGTTGAGGTCTAGATTGTATGGATCCTACATCTACATTCCCCTGTGCGCCTTTGTGACATGGCGTAAGGGACAAATGTAGTAGAACGCTTCAGACGTAAAGAATGAATTCAACATTTGATAATGTTTCTGATATTTTCTATTTCTGCAATATCATACACACGCGCTCCAAGATTATCTACTCGAATCCGTTATCATCACTCATCAGTTTTTATGCATTCATTCTATACCATGATATGAGTTCAGACGAGGTACCGCGTTATATCGATTATTGGACATGATGAGAGATTTGCCTTAATTATAGTCAAACATAGATTTGCTTTTATTGTATTGAATCCATTTCATTAGAGTAAGCATATATTTAAGTAAAATAGTTAATGTTTTTGTTCCTGAATTGATTGACTACCTCCTGGGTTGAAACAGTTTTCACGTTTAAAATCTCTAAAACTTGAATGAAAAATTAGTTTCTTTGTCGTCTATATCAGATCTCAACTAAGTGATTTTAGGTTTGGTCATTTATCGCTAGCGTTCTATCTCTTTAAGTTAATCGCGACGATGAGAATGAATGATGATGAAAGGACAAACGCAATGAAACCTACCCAGGATTGGAATCTAGGACCTCGGATTGCTATGGACACTGCCTAAGTATACTTATAGATGCATAATGTGTTGCCTTTGTTCTAGATGCAACCAAGTTTTCAGTAGTGTTGGGCCATATATCGTCCAGGCGATATCAACTAGACGATATATCGTCACGATATTTTTACTATACTGTCGGCGATATATCGTCACGATATTTGGCGATATGTATCGTGTTGGCGATATATCGTCACGATGTTTTAGCGATATATCGTCACAATATTTGCCGATATATATCGTGGAGACGATATATCGCCGATATCACGATACGGAAAAAATATCGTGACGATATATTGCGATATCAAATGTTCGATATCATCCATCCCTAGTCTTCAGTTAATTGATATCTTGACATGGTCGTTATGCAACGCTTATATAGTCATTTGCACGTAGGGCTGAGGGAAGCAACTTGAAAGTGTTTGCTCTGATAATCGCTGACGTATATATGTGGGATTTGTGTTTTTTCATGCACAGAGAATTAAAAAAAGAAGAGTTAATTGAAGCTGCTGTGAAAGTGTGTTCAAAATGGCCGGTGATTCATCAGATTAAAAGAAGGCGATTGGCAGGTCCCTTCTCTTACAATGAGATGAAGTTGCATCAGGTAGAAGTGGCAAGTTGTTTTTCGCCCTTGGCGTCCGCTGGCAGTTTGCACACTGTGTCTATTGCAATCAGTGTTGCATTCAGTTGGAGTAAAAGGTAGGAGTTAATTACCTACTGTGCAACTTAATTACTCTTTTGAAAGGTTTTGTGTAAAGTACTAGGCGATTACTTTCCATTAGGAAAAAGTGTAGAATTTCAGAAAGGAATGTACTTGGATTTCTCCCTTTTTTGTTAGGGATTCTTCCACAACTAAGATAAATATATCCACAAAACATTATTTCTTCTTATCCCTCTTCATAGTCATCCTTGGATACAGAGCAAAATTCAATGACAAGGCAAGTGACGGTAGTCGATTCGTTTATGCAATTGCAGCGATCACATGGTTCCGTAGCAGACGCCCAGGTCTCAGGTTCCAATCTCGCTGCCGGCTATCCTGACTGATATTTCTGTGGTTCTGCTTAGTCTCTCCAGCTGAAAGCTGGGATAGTACCTTCAATGAAAGCTGGGATAGTACTTTCAATGAAAGCTATGGACACTTCCGCCCATTTCCTTGTGCCTTTAATCATCATCTACTTCCTGGCGCGCTTAACTTAAAGGCACAAAGAAGCCGATTAACCAACAATAAACTAACCCACTAACCAACAAAGACCGTTCCGTGTCCTGAGCGTTCGTGGAATTTGCGTCCATTGGAAGATCACGGGGGCAGATGTCGTGGATGTTCCCTGTGAACAGTTAACAACAGGTGGTTTAATAAAAGTAAAAGTAAGTTTCTATGTTGCATTAGGTGTTTACGAGGCAAGAGTACTACGTCGGAACGCAAGTCATTGTGGCTAGTCGTAGGAAGTAGATTTCTGATTATGTACTTGGGCTCTAGAAACTCGATAGAGTTGACACAGGACGTGCTATTTGGTGCCTGGAAACACGATGCAAACTGTATGATATAAAACACGCAGAAACAAATGAAAGTGTTCACATCAAAGTCTCGTGCTGCCACTGGACGACTTCAGTGTGAATCTTTTGTTTGTTTGTGTTTAACATACTGAAATAACGCAGTTGCTACAGCTTAATATGTACGTATCTTGTCCTCTAATTGTACGATCACAGACTAAAATAAGATAAATTGAACTGTATTTAAACTTCATTTTGTATACGAGTACATTCACTTTTGATTATCACTGTACAGTCATGTACACTTGTGGGTTGAATCAATCACATTAACTTTCAATGGAATTGTTACAATCCAAATGTGTCCGTGACTATAGTCTCCATCTTTATACATTTACACCCTAAACTTATGTTTTTGTTATTTCCCATTTCAAATCTACATTTTGAGCTTTTAAGGTGTGACCTGAGAGGGCACCCAAAAGTCCCCCTTAAGGCCACGTAATACAACACTAACTGCAATTCTGCAGGCCAACGAGGCTCTGGCGACTGGGCCCAGAGCCACTGTGTCCTGCTTTTGTCCTTAAGTGTGCATTGAATTCCCCTCAGCGTTCCAACAGCCTGATCTTTTGACTATGATATGGAGATTTTATCCTCTGAAATAGTGTAAGTTTTAGTTATTGGCAAGGCGTCTGCAGTTTTAGAAGTTGACTGCAAAATACATATTTTATTTTCTTGTTAGTTGTCCTGAATTTTGTTTTAGCTAAGGGGTTATTTCCGTATTGTGTGACGAGCACAAATAGCCTATTGCTGACTAGCCCATAACATAAAAATTGTACATGGCAATCCATCCATCATTAAACTTATACTTTAACAAACCATTTTCTAATAATTTTTCATGCCGTTGTATGTGTAACATTTAGTTGGGGAAAAATGCACAATATATTACAGCTATTTTGCTTGCCTGATTGATTGATTTAGTGCACTTAACGTCACATTTCTTCAATTTCGGCTAATCGCGAAGATGGGAATGAATGATGATCAGATAAAATGGATGAAGGTTGATTGATTGATTGATTGAATTTAAAATTTTGGGTGCGTCAGCACTTAGGCTATTTTGCACCGGTCACATGATACTGGGTCCAACCACTTACCTAATCTAAAATATAACTAATAATTATACCTCGGATTTTAGATTTTTAACCTATTTTTCCTTTACAGGTATGTAAGAAATAATAAGTTATGTCAGTGTTTCGTTAAAAAGTGCAACAACTGATGAAGTTTTATAGAGCCTAAAAAAACTATTTTGCTTTTTCGAACCTATTTTAGGTTTATGCGCCTAAATCAAGCCTTTTTTTAAGTTTATATATATTTTTTATAGGTTTTAGAGGATTTTTATGTCACACAGAGGCATTTGCTTTGTTTGGTCACGAAAAAATTCAATGACGAACATGTTTAAAATGTACTCTTCCTCCAAGTTCATGGTGATTTTTCAAAGCTCTAAACAAAGCAAAATGTCTGGTGCCACTGTTACCTGTACAACCCGGGTCTTGCTCACTTTCGTGTCACTTCGGTGTTTTGTGGCATTCACGCCTTTCAGACTAACATTTCAGCATTGAAGTTTGCACCACTGACTACGTTTTTGTTGAAAGATTATTTTCAGCATGTAAAACAAAATTGCGGAGTTTGACTGTGGATAACAAAAAAAATATTTTTGCCTAACTATACTGCGAAGAGTGGATTTTAATAGCAATTTTCCAATGGTAAGTTCGGCCGTAGGGTTAGACAACACACATAACATTACGCAAGATAGTGCGTATTTCAGGATATAGGAGTCCCACGTTCATTGCCGGTGACTATACCTAATCAGTATTTTTCAGGAATTTTGAACTATTTTAAGTTTTTTTAATCTACTTGAAGATTTTTTGACCCTAACAAGATTTTTGGGACCTATTTCAAGATTTTTAGAACCTATTTTAGGTTTTTAACCTATTTTAGGATTTTTAGAGCCTATTTTAGGAACCTAAAAGCACACTTTTTAGAACCTAAACATCCGAGGTCTACTAATAACACAACTGTAATGTCGGAGACTAAAATATTCTGACTTCAGTTAAAAGATGAGGCTGTAAAGGGGCACTCAGGACAAGCAAGGACAAAACACAGGACAATACACACACAGTCCTACGAAGATTTTACTCCCCGTAGGTCCAGACGCCAGAGCCTCGTTAGTCTGCAAAATGCAGTCCAGGGTATACTACGTGGAAGTAAGGTTGACAATTGGGTGTTCTACGCGGAACAGTCACCCCTTACATCCCAAAATGTATGGCATAACACAAGCCCCACAGAGACTTTTACTGGCTGAGAGTCTAGTCGCCAGAGCCTCGTTGGCCTGCAAGATTACAATTACCGGGTTGTACTACGTGGAAGTTAGGTTGACTTGTGAGTGCCTTCAGCGATGGTCACCCCCCTACACCCCCGCTCTTTTGCAGACCGCACCTAAATTGTATTGCACCCAGGACAAACGGGCCAATCCAAGAGTCAGCACTTCAGAGCCTCTTCTCAAGAGCACTCCTACACAGGATCTGATGGAGACAATGACCTCCTTGACCTTACTTCATGCGTTTGTTGTTATTTCAACTCGAATAAGCCATATCACTCTTCCTCGAGTATTGTTGGAAGGACGCAATTGGTTCCGAGAGCCAGTGTTTGGTATGTTAAGTTCTGGGCCACCTCTCTTAGGTTTTCCAAATTCGCTCCCTCGTGCCGTGCAATCGATGGCAGAAAGGAGCATTCAACTGAAAGAGGCTAAGTCACTGTGGTTGTTGCTGGTTGAATTGTTGTTTTAAGTCCGCTTTATGCACAAATAGGCTAATCGGGACTGAACCTAAAGTTTAAAGTTGGATTGCGAACCACTGTGCAGTGTGCCTACACCGGGTATCGAACCCGGAACCCCTTGATTACAAGGTGACGACGTTACCAGTACGTCATCGGAGAGGCCCTGTGGTTGGAATGTAGAATTATTTCGTTTTAAGTTTAGTATTTGCAAACATTAAAATTTTAAATCAAAATTTCCAACATAGTGGACGAGCCTGTTCAGTATTAGACCCACGATGGTTCTGGCTTCAAGTCCAGCCCATGGTAACCCAGCCGATAGGGTGCCAAATTGCCAAATTTAGCTCTTCCCTAAGTTACACGTTACAATTTCTCAAGTTAACAATTTAAGGTCTTAAAGTAACTATAACGGTCAGTGGCGGTGACTGGGTTCCAAAACTGGGGGGAGGGGGCAAGGACAGTTTAAAGTGGTAAAAAGTGGTGGAGGCCAACAGCCCCCCACGCCCCCTCTCATCGCCACCACTGGATTAACTGTTGATAACGTTATTTCTATTGCAAGAAAAGTAACTCAGTTACAGCTACTTATTTTTACAAGTAGTTAGTTGCAGTTAGAAGTCCTCAAAAAGTAACTGTTACTTCTAATGCAGTTAGCCTGTGTGCTACATGTGTTGTTGCTATATGGAAATTTTAATTTATTGAATCTTTTCTTCTCTAATAAAGCAACAGTGGACTTTCTGTCTGCATTTCGTGAACGTGCCAATTTCCCTCTTCTGGACGACTTGCAAGGCGCCGCTGTAGCTCTGGTGCGACTTCAGGAGACGTACAGGTTGGATGTTGGACAACTAGCAACTGGCAGATTCCGTGGAACTGGAGCTAAACCTGCAGGTAACTTTTTAGTTCTAGTTCAGCTTACGAGAATCTGTGATTGTATATCAAGTTCCGGTTTGCCTCTGAACAAAGCAGTCGACTTTGCCATCAAAGTAATTAATAACAATCATAGATGCATTGGTTGAGAAGATACACAATTGATTTATGCAACCAATGCACATTTCACAGCTGAGGATGAGCTAAGTAACTATGGTTCTTTGCAAGAAGCAAATAATAAATGCACTTGGCTTGTACCCAAACGGAGGAGGGTGCGGGGTCCTAAGAATGACAATGATTCTAAATCTTCATCATGAAGGGGATGCAAGTCATAGATTCCATGTTGTCACATATAAATGACACGAGCTTTAGATAAAAAATAAATGGATTTTATTTGTGTTATTTAGCGTGGCTTTTCTGCCACTTTTGGCTAATCGCGACGATGAGGATGAGAGATGATTTGATGAAACTCATGAAGAGACACTCGTAAAGAACACCAATGCCAAGGCCAGGATTCGAACATTGGACCAAAAATAAATGGACACTGATAGATTTAATATTAGCGCGAGAGTTAACATGATCTTTCAATCTGGAAATGTAATAAAATATCAGGCTATTACAAACTATTCATAGTGAATTGCTCTAAAGACCACTCACTGACTTGCGGATGAATTTCTAAATTATTTTCCATAGCGTGTTAATGAAATTAATTTAGGAAAAAATGCATTTTTAGAACTTTAAAAAAGGATCTACAAGGTTGCAAGAATGAAGTGTTATTTAGACTGAATTTAAAAATTAATTAAATGTCAAAATGAGGCATGTAGTTTCAATTTATATGTTGATGTCATTATTGACATAGTATAGAAGGTTTACACATCTCTCCGGCTTCGGAATTTATCTATTCCTTGAATTCAAGCATTGGAAAAATGGTCAACCATTACAAACTTCCTATAATTCATAAGTTCGGTATTAAATTAAAGATGTGGTAACAATTGGTTGTGTACCGAGTTACATTTTTCTTCTTTTGCAGTGTTCAGGAGCATTTTCGGATTAAGTGCACGAGACTTACTCTACTTAGGAAAACATGCGTTGAGTTTAGGAATGATCTCAACAGCTGTCGAGTGGTTTCAGGTTGCTTTGGACCAAGCAGACAGAGAACGAACTAGTACAGCAGACCGGGATGAGATTGAACCCTTTCTGCAAGCAACGCTTACAATAGTAAGTATAATTTAAAATTAATTTTAAATAAGTGTTAAGAGTCATGGCAGCCCAGTTGGTATGGTGTCTGGCTGTCGCGCAGAAGACCCAGGTTCAGTTCCAGGGATGAGTGATCTCGGGCAGGAAATTTTATACTGATCTCATCAATGGATACTATTCTGTTTCTAGTGTGGATTATTTCCTTCCCAATATCTGTCAGGACTCCCCTATGACGTAGTGGTAGCGTCGTTGCCTTGTAATCAAGTGGTTCTGAGTTCGTTACCCGGTGGAGGTACACGTGGTTGGGATCCCACTTTAAACTGTAGGTCCAGTCCCGATTAGCCTTACTGTGCATAAAGTGGACTTAAAACACCAAATCAATCAATCAACTAGTTTCTGTCATCTTATACGTTGTGGTTGTGTATCATGAATGACAACCAGTGGCGGCTCATGCTACTTATTGTTAGGAGGGTTGCATTCATAAAAAAAAATACCTTACCTTAACTATTTGAAGATGAACTCCATGCGGCGGTCTTTCATTCAATTATTCATTTTTACTTGTACGATTTACCCACCAGATTATATAACTTACTGCCAGAAAACAAATAACTCTTTGAATCGATTCGAAAACTTAAACAATCACACACTTACTGACAAGCGAAACGGACGCGTTACATGGCCGGCCACTGTTTCTCTCGGTAATCACATGTTTATGCGCGGTGTCGCCATATCATAGTGTGAGAGCTTTCGATTTCTACCACTTGGCAGCTCCACCGTACATTGGGCTGCATTGAATGCAGACCGCTTTTTAGATTTGACAAGGGCCTAGTATGGAGGGAAGTGGAAGCAATGCTTACGTTAGAGTTAACATGGACATGTACTGGCAGTCCCGAGGGGGAAGCGGCTTCATATACCAGTTTGCCGCTTGTCGCGCGCCAAGTAAATTTGAAAGCTCCACAGCGCAACGGGATGCAGTAAGATAGCGGAAGTATAAATATTTAATTTTTGCACTAATGGCAACAAAATAAAATTTGTTTGGGGGCTGCAGGATTGCAGCCCCCTTCATCGCCCACCACTGATGACAACTGACACAGACAAACACAACACATGAATTCGACGAACCATCACCATTTCAACTTGCTATGTTCCTTAATTATACCAGCAGTGAAATAAATGACGTTTATTATGAAGTTTTTGAAGTTTAAGTCCACTTTACGCACAGATAGACTAATCGAGACAGTTGAAAGTGGGATCCAAACTACTATGTGCCTCCACTGGGTATCAAATCTTGCATCCCTTAATTACAAGACGACGGTGTTACCAGTACGTCATTGAGAAGGCCATGCATTTATCATGATAATTAGTGAGTAGTGATTAGATAAAGAGACTTTAACTGCAGACTTGATCATTGATGATTATGAATAGACTTTTTTGGGTGAAATAGTTTACAGAAAACTTCAAAATATTTTTTTATATATGTGTGACAAGTTTATCTGTACAAGTAAGTTAGGTAAAACTGTGAAGGTATATGAGAAGAGTTGGGGAGGTGATGTGATCAACATCATGCTCCAGCAATCTTTCCCCCCAAGGGTTGTTTCAAGGTACCATTTATTAGAGGCCAAGTTCGAATCCCGGCCTGGGTATTCTTTAAGATTCTTCATCAATTTCATCATATCATCCCTTATCCTCATCTTTGCGATTAGCCAAAAGTGAAAGAAAAGCAAAGTAAATTAATCAAATCAATCAATTACTAGAGACTGGATTAAACCTAGGTCCACTCCATGTAGGGGCATTGTTGGAAAAATTCCCACCTGAAATCACCCACTCCGGGAATTGAAATCTGGTCTCCTGCATGGCAGTCAGATGCTCTACCAACTGGACCACCGTGGTTCTTTATCTGTACAGAACTGGCCGAAATGTATCAGTGGAAACCAGCTCTTCTGCCACTTGACAGAACTGTCAGCTTGCCAGTCCGGCACTAGTATTGCTTCATATCCCATAACTGAAAACTGAAACTACCCCATTCCACTTTGTGATAATTCAATGTATCACTTTATTGTTATGTAACCCCCAACACATAAAACAAAAAAAAATGAGCATAAGATTGAAACACGGAAATCTTTGCATATTTCCAAACTGACAAATGTAGAAATTTGAGATATAAGAATTTAAAGTTGTGATTTGATCCAACTTGATTAGAGGTTGTTTCTCTTTACACAAACATATGAATACCTAAATTGAATTGAATTATATAACTATAAAGGTCTTCTCGGTTTTGCAGCAGGAAGGAAAGATGCAAACGCTGGAACTAGGTTATGACCAACAAGAACTGAATGAAGCAGCCCAAGAAGCTAGAATTGCTGCTTTGTCCTTACCTGAGGCTATTCACATACAGGAGCCAGAATTTAAAGTTAAATTGTATGAGGAACAAACTGATTGGGAAGAGAGCCAGCACTATATCAGGCTTTGCCGAGGAGAAGAGCTAAGGGTATGATGGAGAAGTAATTACTTAATGTACAATATAGTATTGAAATATAGACTCTTGCTTTGATAATTCTGTAAATTGAGTGCTTGGCATATGATGTCACCACTTAAGGCTCTGAGTTTCACTCTTGACTTGCTCCCTCCTTCAGTTTTATCTAATCATCATGCATCCTTATCTTCATGGTAACATAAAGATACATAAAATATATAATACTTGCTAAATAATACAAAAAGATTTTACACTGTTATAATTTGATGTTAACAGAAATAAAGGCTATTTTACATGTTTCATTATTCCCACCAAGATTTAAGCATACATCATGGTAGCATCTGGATTTCATAACTAAGATGTAGATGAAGTATAAAAAAATTAGATGAAGAAGAATAGCCAGACTGCAGCTAAAACTTAAGGAAATATCTCAACTACTCCTTAATTCCATCATTGTATGATGTTGATTTACCAAGTGACATAATATGTTTTCAAATACTTTTTAATGATGCAAAGAATTGAATTAATTAGTAAAGAATTGGAGATATTTGTCAGATAAATGAGAATGAACTATCTAGTTTACACTTGACTTATTTTGGATTAGCATGATTATATTTATATTATTAATGAATACATAGACTCCAGCAATGGATGCTGATCTCCGCTGCCGGTTTGTGACAAACAACAATCATTTTCTTCTTCTGCAACCCCTGAAGTTGGAGGAAAAATCTCTGGACCCACACATTGTCATTTTTCATGACTTGCTGACTGAAAAACAGATGGATAAATTGATTGAACTAGGGAAACCAAGGGTAAGTTGTGAAGAAGAATGAAATTGAACTATAGTATTTACTATTGTGAGAGAGATTGATTGAGATTCCTCTCCTCCACATTCTGAAACCTGTACAAAATTACTTTAATTCTAGTGTATCAAACTTTCTGCTTTATTTGGGGAAGGGATGCCACCCTTTGTTGGATACAGGTATTTGCCAGTGGCATTATTGCATTCAAAACCTGTGCTACCTCAGCATACTATAGTGTTCACATGAACAAAAATTTGCTGGGGAAGGGCAGCTCTTTCTCCTTCATTTTTTGGGATTTTGAATTGATGTGACATTGTGATTACAAACATATCTCAGTATTTCATGCTTATTTATATAAAAAACGGCAACCTATATTGTGAAATATTTATGAGGACCTACATGCGAGTATAAAATATAATGAACTTTTACCTTGAACAGGAACACCACTCTTCTTTCCATTTGGGTAAACATCAGGGTCACACATTCATAAAATGTTTCTTCTGACCACTATTCAATTTTCAAAATATAGAATTTTTAGAAAGAATAACAGCCAAATTGCTCAACTAGACTTGTTCTTGTGGGCTCGGAGATATCACGTAATCCTGTTAAGAGCAGATAAATTTATTTTAGTCATTGCAGTTGTAGAGAGCATCATTTTTCATGATTGAATGAAACTTATCCTCACGTGGACGTCGAGTAAATGGTGTCATTGTCATTAATTCATTGTGTTCATTAATTATGTCACCCATTTTAGTTCTTTACACATAAACACAGCACATATAATCCACAAAAGTAGATTTCAGTCACTTTTCCATGTGTGTTTGTGATTATCATTTCATCAATTTCATCTTATCACCATCAATCCTCATCTCCGCAATTAGCCAAAAGTGACAGAAAAAGCAAAGAAAATAAATTAAGGGCTTGCGTGTAAAACATGGTAAGTGACATTTTGGTCATTTCTGAGTTCATTAAGAAAGAAGGTTATTAGAAGATATACTGTAGATAAATTGTTTTCGTGTTGTGTTTACCAATTTCAGAAAGCTTCACTGAGTCCAATGCAAATTGTATGACATGGCAATTTCACTCGAAAATTGAAGGATGGCACATTTTACTTTGTAACTCAAAAATAACCAAAATGTCACTTACCATGTTTTACACCCAAGCCTTTCAAATCAAATCAATCAATCAATATATTAGCCACTCACTACATGTACACATGACCTCATTAAAAAAAATCCACACACTCTTAACAGGGAATGAATTTTCTTATCATAACTCCACCACCCATTGTAATATTGGCTCCAACTAGATGGGGTCCTGGACTTGTAGCTTTTCTTAGTTTTTTAGCTGCAGTTAATAATGGTCAGTCAATATCATCCCTGCCAAAGTACAAAACAAAAATTTATCATCACCATGGTAACGCATCTGACCTGGTTGTTTGAAGAGGTCAACATTCTCTTTTTCTATTTGTCTACAAGTGTTCACTGGAGCAATTGTTGTTCTTGGCACAGAGGAGAGTTTCCCTCTTATATACCATCCTTTTTCCCCTTTCCTGTCATTTTGTGGCCTCGGTCCTGAGAAAATTCCATGCTGGGAACAATAGGAAACACCACACCAGGAAAATGACGCGAAGGCTGGCCTCATTCAATACATCAAAGAGGGCAGGCGAGGTTGCCAACTCCAGATATACTACCTCTTCTTATTGAAATAAACAATTTATGCATATTTTCTAATTGATTTTGTTCTGTATTTTAGTCCCTGGTTCTCAGGCTTTGCTGATAGCCTACATAGCCTAAAATTTACACCCTCTTCAAGGGGGAGAAGACAACATTAACATATTATAAAAATTACACATTTACTTCCTGAGCACACATTGTTTCATTGATGGTTGTACTGAATTGTCATTTTTCATAAATTGTTTGCATTTGTTTGAATGTTAAGTCCACTTTATGCAAAGATAGGCTAATCAGCACTAGGCCTACAGTGTAAAGTGGGATCTGAACCACTGCACAACGTGCCTCCACCAGGTATTGGACCTGGGACTACTTGATTATAAGGCAATAATGTTACCACTATGGCATTGAGGAGGCTCAAATTGTTATTACATTTTGCAGCAAGTATATTAGTATTTTCCTCATCTACAGAAAAAAAAAACCTTTTAAAAACAATTCATCAGCTAAGATTTTGTGCAAGAATTTAATGTGAGAATAACGAAATGAGAATTTTTGAGTAATGGTGTAAACTTTCCCATTCAATGAACTTCTTCCACTGTTTTATTTAAAAACAAATAACATATTTTTCTTGAGAATAAAGTCATATGTGTTATTGATTGCATGCATAACATTTGAAAGCATGAAAGTATACTTTTATTATAAAATGTTTGTATTATGTGTTGATGGTAACCTAGCACCTTTTGAGGTGCTCGTTTATTTCACTTACGCAAGGAGTCGTGTGTTGTACTTTTTACAACACATATAAATTAAATGCTTTCACAAGCTTAATTTATTTTGTACTGCTTGACTATGTTTTTGTTATGTTTTTTTATAGTTACACTTTATTTTATTTTTTATTGTTTTAATTAATTTTTTGGGGCAAGATTATTTTATTAATTTTGGAGGCACATTGCACAGTGGTTCGGATCCTACTTTAAACTGTAAGTCTGGTCCCGAATAGCCTATATGTGCATAAAGTGGACTTAAATCACCAATTCTAAGATTCTAAATTCTTTTATTATTTTACATTGGTAACAAAGTTTTTTCAAGAATACAAAAGAACTTAAGTTATGTAAGAGATTATTCATTACAGTATTTTAATAATTTACTTGAACTTACAAGAAAACAAAATGCAAAATTACACAAACAATGAAATTATAAAAGTAAAAATGGTTGCAAGGATAATCTGTACATTGATGACTGAATTCACTCGTCTTCTTCTTCTAGGTTACCATCAACACACTGTAAGCAAATGTTTTGTTTCTGGACATGCTGCTTCTTGAGAATGTTATCCTCAATATTTTCTTCACCCAGGTCACTGTCACTTTCATCTAAATTACTTATTATGCCTACATAGTTCTCCTTTCCTGAAGATTTTTTGAAGAAATTGTTATATTTCGCTTGTACCTAATCTATGTGACATGTTGAATAAAACAAAATCACTCGCAAATAGTATGACAAACAAGAATAAAATACTACACAAGAAGATGTGTGTTGTAAAAAGTACAACATCCACCTGACACTTATTGTTCAAAACTTTATTTGCCACTGACAAACTGTTAGGGGAGTTACTTGAACTTATGGAAGTAGTGGAGGAGAGTCAAAGAAAATAATGCATGTGGCCGCCACATTGTAACAATACCAAATACCTTTTTTAGAAACAAATGAGCAATACTGTTGTAAATTTTACAATGGCATGCATCCCGAAAGGTTAAATATAACTATCATGTTGTTTGGGGGTGGAATAAAATAATCCCTGCCGTGAATGCCCTGTTGCCAGCTACACTTGGGCTTGGGCAGAGGAATTCCTTGCAGACTCCCCCCACCTGCCCTGCATCAACCCAACCCATTAATTCACACTCTCCCCAAATAAAGCATTTTTATTAATCTTGATGCTGATTCTAACATTTAATTTTCACTTGCTTGTAGGATGCCTTGAAGAATTTTAAAAATAAAACAAGTGCATAGGTTCTGTTGAGGAAAAATACAGGAGCCACTGAGGGGATAAATGTTAAAGGAACATTGATTGATTGATTAATTGTTTTTCTGCCACTTTTGGCTAATTGCGAAGATGGAAATGAGTGATGATATGATGAAATTGATGAAAGGACACTCCCAAAACACCCATGCCAAGGCCGAGATTCAAACCCAGGACCCCTGGAACTATAGTAGGATGTGATAACCACTCCACCATGGAGGCCGCCGGCATTAAAGGAAGAAATCTCCACCATGAACCAATCTACCAGATTCTAAAATGATAGATACTGGTGAAGTTAAGGGTCAATTGTAATGAAAGAATGACACGTAAAAGAGACAGACAGCTCTATCTTGTATTTTTACAACACAGAAACAAAGAGGTGCTGCTGCCATAATTTATTACCTTCTATTCTTTTCTTGTTTAAATATTTTTCTACCACTCTTCAATTATACCTTTTTTCAAGGAATGGACATTTAGATTATTTTCGTAAATTTGTCATCATTTCTATTTCTGTATCAATCCTATTTCTAGATACAATAGCATTACATAGATTTATATTCTTGAAATGTGATAAAAACTTTAATATGATTCATTCACATGTTGGATTTAGTCCATACAGAGGTAAAAAATTTCTAAATAACAATCACAGGGAAAGTTTAGTTGCAGGAGAAGGTTAATTGTTGTTATAAGTATACACAGAAAGGCGAATCAGGACTGAACCTACAGTTTAAAGTGGGATCTGAACCACTGTGCTATGTGCCTCCACAGGGTATCAAACCCAGGACCCCTTGCTTGCAAGGTGATGATGTTACCTCTACACCTTGTAGGAGAAGGTAAATTGTAGTTCAACTTTCATCTTTTCATCTAATAAAGGCCTTTAGTTTAGGTGGGAAAACAGCCACAGGCTGAACCTCGCCCTTTAATAAAGAAAATTTGAATTTGAACTGTTTAGATCTGTAATTTTGGAGCTTAGATTAATGGTCCTACAAGCAAAGTTGGATATGTAATAATTTACTTGTTTCACCATAGTTTGAATATTCAAGCTAACATTTTACTGATATTGTGCTCTTCTTTTTTCCTAGCTTTATCGTTCACTGCACAAACATGAAAGTGATAAGCAAAAAGATGTTACCAGCTTGAAGAGAGTCAGCAAAAAGTAAGTTGTCTGTTCTTCTTGTGTTGTTCTTCAATAATTTCAATAATTTAAAACTATTACACATTATAACACTACACAAGCATATCCAGGATTTCATATAGGGAAAACCTGTAGCATGTGATGTTCCTTTTGGAGTCAATATTACTATGTCACAGTAACTTGACCAATCTCCTTCCATGGTAGAGTTAGGAGACTCACTAAAAATTATGGCTGCACTAAGCCTTCTCAAGGCGTGATGTCACAATAAAACCATATCACTTACTTTGTACTCAAAGATTCTTGACACCTTACTATGAACATGCAGAGCAATATATAATGTCACTATTGGCATACACAATACTATCACAATCTCAATACAATTATCTTTTTAAAACTCTCTCTTCCAAAAACAAAAACTTGGCACCTTCTTGATTGATTGATTTGGTGTTTTAAGTCCACTTTATGCACAGTAAGGCTAATCGGGACTGAAACTACAGTTTCAAGTGGGGTCTGAACCACTATGTGCCTCTACTGGGTATTGAACCCAGGACCCCTTGATTACAAGGTGATGGATGCTACCACTGTGCCATCGAGGCAGCCCAGGCATCTTTTTGAAAATCTGAATCTTGATTGGATATGATTTTTGTTAGTTTACTTTTCTCCACTTTGGCTAATCATGAAGATGAAGAGTGATGATATGAAAATGATGAAGAGACATTCACAATGAACACCCATGTCCAGACTGGAATTTAAACTCGGAACCCCTGCCATCTCAATCTTATTCATTGTTAAAACCACCTGTTGCACTTGTATACTGTCCTAATAATACATCTGTTTCCTTGCTAGATTTTGGATATTTCTAGAAGTTTCTGGAAACCATAAATACACTCCTCACAAAAAGTTTGGAATATCATGAAAATGATGAGGAAATATGGACGTACAACCTTTATTCTACCACAAAATAATTCAGCCTGAGTATATACAGTGATAGAAACTGAAAACAGGTGCGAGCATCCACTAGCAAACCGAAACAAGCACAAATAATGCAAAGAAACAAGTGTACATGTGTCCAGGTGGAAACGACTGATGATGTTTCCGTGCAAAAGTGTGTTCCAACTCACTGGTTCACAGTGACTTAGTAACGTGTATGACCTCCAAGTGCATTGGGAAGTTCCCTGACACGTCGCGGCATCACTGCTATGAGTGCATCAATGGCATCCTGGGAAAGAAGGTTCCATTCCATCTGGGCAATATGAATGAGGTCCTGCAGTCTTTCTGGAGGCTGTGGATGATGACAAATGGCAGTTTTCAACATCTTCCACACATGTTCGATGCAATTCATATTGGGTGACATAGGGGGCCAGTCCATGCGGTGAATATCACCCTCATGCAGGAAGTTTGGTACCGGTGCTCTGCGATGTGGGCATGAATTATCGTCCGCTAACACAAATTCATACTGCCATACTAGGCATGAAATGTTTGCACGAAGGGTCAAAGGATGTCCTCCACATACTTTCAGCCAGTTAACCTTCCTCATATAGGAATGAGCGGTGTCTGACGACCATACATGATGCCTGCCTAAAACATGACTCCACTACCGCCAAATGCATGTACTTCTTGCACATGCTGGTACTTCCGCCACGTTGTTTTCATCTCCAAGCCCATGTTTGTCATGTATCACGGGGTAATGCTATCCGTGTTTCGTCGATAAACATCACATGATGCCATTCTTGCAAACCCCATCTGAGATGCTGGAGGGCCCATCTTCGTGTCTCCCCCCGATGGCGATTCCGTAGGGGCACACATTGCACAGGCCTGTAGGACCTTAAGTGTACACTATGCAGCCGATTGCGAACTGTTTGGGTCGAGACATGGATGCCAGATGCCTGCACGAGCTCATTTCTTACTTCACGAGCAATCGCCGTAGGTCACCTATGTGCTGTTATGTGGATATACTGGTCCTGCCGTGGTGTTGTCACTCTTGGGCGACCACTCCTTCGTCGGTCGCACACGCCGTTGGTCTTTCTGAACCGTTTGCAGGTTTTGGAGACTATCCCTTGCGTAACCCCCAACAAGGCACACTACATCCACCTGTGTACGACCTCCTTGCAGCAATGCCACTATTCTGGTTTGATCAAACTGCGAAATGGACATTGTGAAAGATCGTTCGTCATTAGACTTTTTCACTGCTCTGTAGACACCTCTACCGACTGAGTCAATGACACAAGTGCACGGCCAGAAGAAACCAATTGCAGGCAGCGACGTCTGTTGGCTTGGAATGCAACTACACATGGTATGTATGGTATGTATCTATCTGCTGCCGTTCTCATGTTTTCACCAACATTTGCCACCGTCCCTATTACATACTTTGTTTAATATGACAATATTCCACACTTTTTGTGGCTAATATAACAATATTCCAAACTTTTTGTGAGGAATGTATGATCAGTTTCTTGTGCAGATGCAATGATCCTAGACAAAGGCTCCTCACAAAGATGAGTCTTTGGTTCAGATATGTTGTGAGGATACAATTGCTATGTGTGGTTAATATGTGTTTTTAAACAGCACAATAATAATAAAAATATATTAATATCCCACAGCATAACAGCCTCTGAGGGCCAGTGCCCACCTACCAACTGTCGACCTTACTCCCACTAGAGGTGGGAGATCATCCAACCAGTTACAAGGTCAGCGGGATGAACCCCCAGTCATCTTTGTAGGTTTTTTATGACTGGATTACCAAAATCTCAGGAGCAAAGATGTTATGCTTCCACCCAGGAGATTGAAACCTGTACACATGCCATAGCTGGAGCCCAAATCTTGCACCTTACACTGCACAGCCATGGTGCAGAACAATGATAAGAATAATAAGCACTCATAATATTGGTGTCAAGTGCCATATTTTGTCAAACAATTTTGGTCTTTACATTAAAAAAAATACACATCCTGGTTATTTTTTTTCCAAGTTTGATGCTGATGATGTCTATATGCAATAATCTTATGACAAGATACAATAAACAATATAACCTAACACACACACACTCTCTCTCTCTCTCTCTCTCTCTCTCTCTCTCTCTCTCTCTCTGTGTGTGTGTAGAAAGAGAGAAGGGGAGATCCTGTGTTGAATTAGCACATATATTATCATCTTTATATGCGAATATTGCAAGAGTTTGGAGTTTGGATTCACCTCTTTTTGCTGACATCCATTCATGCATACATACATACTACATAAACTTAATGCAATATAGTTTCAATTTTCATTGGTTCAAGACTTCAAATGAGTGACTATGAAAGTCAACATAAGATTTAACAAAACCATTAAGTTTTGATTGATATATTGTTTTCCAGTGCATGGTTGAAGGAAAATGATGACCCAGTTATTTCAACAATAACAGCAAGAATAGAATTGGCTACAGGCCTTCATGCTAAAAAACAGCGTTCAGCTGAAGATTACCAGGTAAGTTAACACATTCACACTCAGCTCTGGGAGGGGCATTTAAACGACCAGCCCAGGGATTTTCTGAATCCAAACTTACCTAAAAATAAATGTTGCCCGCATCTTGGATTTTCGAGTTTTTCAAAATGGCGCCCTGGAGGCTGCAAATGGCGCTTTTTCATCGACTTTTTCAGCACAGTGGATTACAACTGACCTCTTTGTTTCTTGCTGGTGCCACCTACCAATGACCCCCATTGGTCCTCCAAGGATCTGAACATGTTGGCCCCCTTGGAGTCCTTGGTAATTTAGTGCCCTGAGAATGTTCTCAGGTACAGCATCAGACCTCCCACTGACAAAGTCACGTGGTGCACCCCTTTTCATTTGCCAATCAACATAGGGAGAGAAAATGCCAAAAAAAAAAAAAACCTGAAAAAATGGACACTGCAGCTAAATGACCTTAGACATTTACGGGCAAATACAAGCAAATACTTTAAAATGAGCATGGTTGTTTACAGGCGAGAATGTGTAAAAGAAGCAAAAATACTATGGCACACTTTCCTTATAAAATATTTTTACAAAATATGACAGCAGTGTCACACCAAACATGTACGCCCCACAATTGGAATAACTCTCCTATGCTATGCTTGTGAGTTTAAAAGTTTCTGCCACATTACAGTTGACTATCAATTCCGAAACTTGAGTTAAAATAAAAAAAAATCATAAATGTCAGGTAATTTGTTTATTTCACTTCAACTAAATCATATATGAATAAAAATATCTTCATCAATTGCATTTAACATCATTCAGTCTTGCCTGGAGAAGAGAGCTCAATCTAGGATTTGGTTTACTGGATTAAATAAGCCATATTAGATTCATATTAGAATTGTAGATTTCAATATAATATGTGATGGTTTTAATGTTTTAAAAGTGTAAATGCAAAAAAAAAAAATATGAATATACTTCTGCCTTGAACAAAATGTTTGATGCATTATAGAAAAATTATAATATACACAATATGTAGAGGAGCACAATAGTTTGATGTCAGTCAGTCTGGCATGATTTCATTAGATTCATAATTTAAATGAGTTACTCATTGCAAAGTATGATACATAAATACTAAAATAGTTTTGTTTTTTTAGGTTGCCAATTATGGAATTGGAGGACTTTATGTGACTCACAATGACTTCTTGTTAACAAGTTATAATCAGCCAGTTCCACCTTCTGACTGGGAAAAAATTGTTGGAGACAGAATAGCAACTCTCATGGTCTATGTAAGTTTACATTCAAATTAAAATTAGAAATTTATCACAGGCTTGCATAGAGTAATGGTTAACAAGTTACACACTGAAATTGTCCATCTACCCATGCAGAATGATAAATCTTCATGACAAAAATCCTTGCAAATTTCCTGGAATTCAAGGAATTTGTCACTAGCACACACCCTAAGTATGTTTTCATCAAACAATATAATGCCTAATGTTCACTAGCAATTTAAAAGTTGGGTGATTTGTTAATCACAAATAGAGAAAAAGATGCTTGTACTATTGTCAAATGTGCACTAGCGATAAAAATAGTTGCATGATTTGTGGCCAATCATATTCTTTTACTAGTAAATGTCTGTGTTCCTTATAATTTTTCTTTTCAAACTGAAGTAGTTGTGGAGGAAGTATTTCCTTTGTGACTAGAATATCAGGGTTATATCAGAGCTGAAAAAAAAATCAGAAATTTTCAGTGAAAGGAATGTCAGGGTTTCATTTTCAGGGTCATTTTGATGTATGTCACTGGTGAGAACAGTTTTTCAAACTTTGTATAAAGAAAAATAAACAAAAATGTCAACTTTCTGTTCTGTATAGGTCATATATTTACATATTTTTCACCACAAAGTTTCAGATGGTCATGTGAAACTTCTAGCTGGCTTATGATAGAAATAAACATGAAAGTATTAAAAGTATTCATTGTTGCCAAACATACTGTGAGAGAGTACACATTGTTTTCATTTGTGCAAATATTTACTGATAGCCACTGTAGCGCAGATCTTATTTTCAACTAAAAATATACTAACATTTTTCAAATATGTCCAAATTTGTCTTTCCCTTTGACCTTCTTTTCTGCAGGCAATAGTTCACCACACTCTTCTACAAAGATCTCATGCAATTCTAGCCACAACTTTTCTATCTCGTTCTTTTCCGAATTTTCTTTCAAATGTCTCTTTCCAACTTTCATTACAAAATATTCTACATCAAACGACATTGCATAACAACAAACTTCCTGATTCACTCGGGCCTCCTTGCCTCACAGCTTGTGAGGGTGTGAACCTCATGATTCAGGTGAGGTTTTTAGCTCACATGATTTGGTTAACATGGGTAAGCAAACATAGGACCAAGGTGAAAGTTCTAAATATTAAGTTACTTGGTAGACTCCTCTTTCCTAATAAATTGTAAATATGAAGTATCAATGTTTAGAAAAAGTGAAGCAAGTGAAGATCAAAACCAAGTGCTAAATTACCAACCCATGAACAAGCAACCGATTACTCACATTTGAAACAATACTTTTCTTGTCCACCATGGCATGTACGGTGGAAACCAACCAGGTGGCAACTTTGCGATTAATTGCTCCAGTCATATCACAGTGCATTTGTGGAAGGGCCTACATTGTATATTATTAATATTTTAAGAATCATATAGTTCACAATAATGTCATCATCGTATGACATTATCATGACCTCTTATGACCTAAAATAGCATAGGGATATGATGACCTCATCGCCCAGTGGCTTGTTCACTGCAGTTAGTCAACCAACAGTATGAAATGGTCAACTTTTTGCTCTGTTGGTATTTACAGAGCTGTCCTGTCATGGCTCTATGAGAGTCCCACAATTGGCAGAAGTGGGGTATAGTTGGTGGACTACAATGTGATCCTCCCAGCTAGATCTGAGGGATCCACTGACAGGTGCGGTCCTCCATTCATATTGGTGGTTAGGCATAGAGCTGACAACTCTGCACTGTAAAAAGACATGTCAAGAAACAGCAATATGAGGCCATGGATGTTCCCAAGGTAAAATATTCCGGAGGTAAAATAGTCCCCCATTCGGATCTCCGGGTGGGGACTACTTTGGGAGGTCCCTGTACTAAGTATAAGATCTACATTAGGAATAAGGATATTAAATTAGGCACCTGGAATGTTGTGAATGTTCATACCGGCCTGGGACATTTCAGTGAGATAGTTAAGTATAAGTTAGATGTAGTAGCTGTCCAGGAAGTTAGGTGGCCAGGAGGAGAGAATTGTAAAACTAAAAATTATACTTTTTTCTATGGTGGTACTGAAAATCATAATTTTAGAACAGGCTTCTTCATAAATAATAGAACTATCTCTGCTCTTAAAACAGTAGAATTTATTAATGATATGCAGTTTTACAGGGTAGATGGGGTAAAATTATTTTAATAAACATACATACACCAATGGAAGATAAAGATGATAATACTAAAGAGGATTTTTATGCAGAGTTAGAAAAGGTCTTTGATAAATTTTCCCAGTATGATATGAAAATTCTGTAAGGTGACTGTAAGAAGATACATTTAAACCCACGATTTGTAAAGAAAGTCTTCATGAATTAAGTAATGATAATGGTATAAGATTAATTACTTTTGCAACCTCAAAGAATTTAATTGTGAAAAGTACCACTTTTAAACATAAAGATATCCATAAATATACCTGGTCTTCTCCAGATGGTAAAACTCAAAATCAGATAGATCATATTCTCATTGATAAGAGAAGGCATACTAGTATAATTGACGTTCATTCACATAGAGGTGTTGACTGTGCCAGTGACCATTATTTAGTAATTGCTAAATTAAGAGAAAGACTCGCAGTGATAAATCATAAGCAACAAAATCTAAAAGTTCTAAAATTTAATACAGGAAAATTTGCTGAAGAAAGAATTAAGAAAGATTACCAAATTAAACTGTCAAATAGATTCAATGTTTTGCAGGATTTAAATGATGATGAAAATATAAATGAAACAGACGTAAATAAGAATTGGGAGCACATACGTAATGCAATAGAATCAGCAGCTAAAGAAAGTATAGGATACCATAAACCAAGAAAAAGTAAGCCATGGTTTCATAATGAATGTCATAATCTAATATAAATAAAAAATCAGGTTAGATTTAGGTGTTTAATAAAAATATCAGAGACTTATATAAAGGTGTAAATAAATTTAGAAAGGGGTGTCAACCTAAAGTAAACTTGATAAAAGATAAAAACGGTGATTTTTTGGCCGATCCAAGTGATATTTTTAAAAGATGGAAGAACTACTTTAATGACCTCTTAAATGTTCATATAGGCACGGAATCCAGGAATTCCTATCGGGGGGGGGGGGGAGGGCTGAACACAATTTTCTTTAAGGGCTATAGATAGAAGTTCACAATTATATGTTTAAGGTCAGTGGTGGCAATTTGGTTCCAAAACTGGGGGGAGGGGGGGTGCAAGGAAAGTTTACTTTCTCTTGTTAGACAAGGCTTAGGATTAAGAGGCCATAGTATGGAGGCAAAAAAAATGGTGAGCAACTATCCCCTAAATCGTCACCACTGTTTAAGGCTGTGATTTTAATCAGAACGTGAAATCGGAACATTTTTTACCACCCGAATCCTCAGTTTCCATTAACCTTGTGTGCCGAATGATTCGAGCCTGAACACCACTAATATGTCTTGTCCTCCCACGTTTGCAGCTCTTTTAAAAGCCAAAACCCACAAAATTGTTCATATTCAGGCCTAAGCACTCGCAAGTCTTCAAAATTGTCTGTCACAGCTTCCGCAGTCTTGTCATATATCGGCATGAAACAAAGGAAGTCTTGTATAGAATACAGCTGGATCACGAAACATGCACAGTGAAAACCCCTCCTTTCCCAACACATATAATGTTTCTTCTCCCAATATGATCAAATGCTTACTCATTTAGGTATCTCCAGTGACGTGCCCAAGTGAGGGTTGGTGGGGTCATAACCCCATTTGACATAGTCCTTAAAAAAAGAACGTCAAAAACAGGAAAATATGGCAAAATGAGGACTGACCACCAAAAATAGTGTGTGTAACCCCTCTCCCTGTTGAAAATCATTGGCACGCAACTCTTTATCTCTGGCATATTTTTAAAAGTCAACTCACTACAAGTTTTTATGATTTCGTATTAGAGACTGAACCAAGTGTTAGGTAATAATCAAAATCTAATTATTGACATCAACTCGTTTGAACCAGTTTTCAAATTCATGTACTTAGTAGTAATACTAACAAATGAAAATGATATTAAAGAGGAAATAAAAAGCAGACTTAATTCAGGAAATGCATGTTACTTTTCTCTTCATAAACTTTTGTCTTCTCCTTTAATATCTAAGAAACTAAAAGTTAAAATATACAAAACCTTAATTTTGCCTGTATTATTATTATATGGATGTGAAACTTGATCCCTTACATTGAAAGAGTAACATAAATTGAGAGTATTTGAAAATAAGATCCCTAGGAAAATATTTGGACCTAAAAGGGATGAGGAGATAGGTGAGTGGAGAAGGTTACACAATTTAGAACTACATAATTTGTATTCATGTCCAGATATTATTAGAATGATTAAATCAAGAAGACTTAGGTGGGCAGGCCATGTGGCACGAATGGGAGAGGAAAGAGGAGTTTACAGGATTCTTGTTGAGAAACCTGATGGTAAGAGACCTGTAGGAAGGCCAAGACAAAGATGGGGGTTGGGGGACATCATTGAGATGGACCTAAAGGAAATCGGCTAGGATGGAAAAGAGTATATAGATCTTGCTCAGGATAGGGACAGATGGAAGGCTTGTGTTGCTGCAGCCATGAACCTTTGGGTTTAAGAAGGCTAGGGAGTTAGTTAGTTAGTTAGTCATCATCGTATAATCATATTTTAGCAATTTATCAAAAATAGTTTTTTGTGAATGTAAAACACTCAAGAAAACACAATTAAATAGTTGCTTTTGTGATTTATTCTGTCATATTAGTGATCTAAGTGGATGAAGGGTCATTTTATTCATGGTATTCATTCTTGGTGCACTCTTTTTGATTACTTTTTCAGTTTTGGTGCATATAAGGTAAGCGCTCAACGAGTAAGTGCAGGCCAATTCTTGTAAACTCTGCTCTTTGATAGTTTATAGTGTGCATACAAGCCAAGTGTATTGAGTATTCAACTCCCATTTTGACTCAAAGTTTTGAATTCAAATCCTGACTAGTGTTTGGCATTCCTTTGTGTACTTTTTCATCTATTTCACATAACCATGGCTAATCTCCATTGTTTTTCTACTTTTTAGGTTAATTGAGACAATGTAAAATAAGCATGAAACAAAAAAAAAATAATACCATATAGTACATTCATTCATTCAGCCATTATCAGTGTCAATTACAATACCAACTTAGCTCATAAGTGCTGGTGATTTTTAAGCAATTAAATTTAATTGTCTGTATGTTTTTAAATATTTTCTTTATTATCTTCTATTACCTCTTTTAGCCAGTGAAGTTAATATAAAATTGACACCTGACCAAGAAATCATAATGTAGAAAAATGTTTCACAGATAACCATGGAAATGCAGTCTCACTACAAGACAAACAATTATTTTCCCATTATGCCGTAATATCAGTTTTAAAATATTTCACTGGGCCTAGAATATTGTGAATTAGAATGACAAAGCATGAGAGATTCATTGTTGTAAAAGATTCCCTTAATCTACAATGAACAAGAGGAGCTGCAAGATCAATTGTAGTATTGACACTAAAATTTCTTTGGATTACCATACCTTATGGTACAACATTGACTAAGACATTTTTTTAAAAAAAATATGTAAATCAATTGGAAAGATGCTAACTACGCAATGTGTCATATTGTGCAGGCTGGAGCAGTGTAATCTTTCATAAGAATAATACATTTCACTTCAAAATGATCTTTAGTATTTTGACTCAAGAGATGTGAAATAAGTTTGAACTGAATTACAGTTGACTGATGTGGAGGCTGGAGGAGCCACTGTATTTCCTCGAATTGGTGTCACGTTGTGGCCTGAGAGAGGATCAGCTGCTTTTTGGTGGAATGTCTACAGGAGAGGTTTTGGAGATGAAAATACTAGGCATGGGGCTTGTCCTGTACTTCATGGATCAAAATGGAGTAAGTAGTTGTCTTTTTAATTATATACTAAATGCCTCACAGCACCATTGTGATTAATTTACTAATTTGGTTTATTTTACTTCACTTTTCTTCCACTTCTGGCTAATCCTGAAGATATGGATGGGTGATGAAATTGATGAAGGGGAGCTCACAAAGAGCACCCATACCCAGGCCAGGATTTGAACCCAGAACTCCTGGTGTCATAGCATGCTGTGAAAACCACTCCACCACAGTTGTGATTAAAGACTAGGGCTTAGCCAATAGCATTATTTATCTGTATCACCAACACCAGACTATTTTTTTTTTTTTTTTTTTTGGAATCCAATTATTATCAGTTTGCAAATGTTGCATTCTCACAGAGTTGATTCACGTAGAATTATCAAAATGCATAATTGTTATTAACTTTGCACCAACATCAGGGGTGCCCACAGGGGTTGATTATGGCGCAGACTGTGCCATAGAGATTTTCTGGGGGGATTTTTTTTCTCAAGTAATATAAAATTCAATATTTATATAGTTTTCAAAAATATAAGTAAAAAAAAAATACACCTTAAATGAACCATATATAATCCATTACATGAAGAAAAGAAAGTATTTGGGGCAGGGTGCCCACAGGTGGGTTTGTGGATGCAAGTTGCGTCCGCTTAACTTTGGGAGGGAATTTCTATGATGGAAATTTGACGTAAACAATATAGTGTTGTACACAAATTGCATAACGTTATCAATTAACCATATATAAATAGCAATTTGTAGACTTCCAAGGAAATTGTAATGGGTAGTATGTATTATTGGGTGGGGGAGGGGGGTAATATTCAACTATTACATATTAGGCATTACTTAAATTGACACACAGATTCTTAGGGGGGGGGGTTGGGAATTAAACGTTGGGGGGACAATATCCAACTTTTGAATATCAGTGTTAAGTCTTAGATTATGGCGGGTATTTTAGTTAGGGGGAATTGAGCATTAAATTTAGGGGGCTATCCAATTCTTGTGTATTACTATTGTCTTAGACTGTTGCAGAAATTCTGGTGTGGGGACTGAGAATTATTTGTTTTGGAGGAGGCAATATCCACTCTTCAATATCAACAGTAAGCCTAAAATTGGCATGGAAGTTTTGGTGGGAGGATTGAGTATTAAATTTTAGGGGGGGAGATATGAACCTCTTGATAAAGTCTTAAATCTTAGATTTTCAAGGGATTTCTATAGTGGGGGGAGAATTCAAATATTATATTTTGGGGACTATATTTAGTGATATGGTATCCACAAGTTTTCGGCTTCAAACTTTTAAAAAGAGAAGTTGGAATTGAGTAAATATCGTGGGATCAGAAAATACGAGTTTGGCGTTTTACTGAGGTGAATGTTAAATTTTATACTGTAGCTGCATTACAAGACATAAACGATATTATAAACATTGATTAGTAACATCATTTCTTAAAATGTAATGCTTAGTGTTGGTATTCCTGCTTAATTTAAAGCAGGTGCATAATTTGGATTATACTTCTATTATCAAGCAGAGAGGGTGAGTTTTTTGAAGAAGGAACCGTATTATATTCTCACACTGAGCTTAGGAATTTCTAGCTAGGGTTCTGTAATGTCTCGTCAAACAATGATTCAAGCAGTCACATTGCTGAAGTATGTTACTTGGTTTACTCAGGTTGAATTTTCTACCTAAGTTGTGTAACAATTTGTGTTTAATACTCCAATTGTGGGTTTTATAAATCTTAATCTGTACTCACAAACTCTGTTTAAATGCATATTCATATACCTAGGTAATTTATTACATTTAACCAATCAATTTCGAAAATTAAACAATTAAGAAAATATGGATAGTTTAACATGATATTGTATTAAAAATAAACATCAATTATTACGTATTCATCCAAAATATTTTGGGGCGATTGTAAAAAATTATTTTGATGGGTGTGGGGGTAATACATCCATGGTCTTGGGGAGATGTGCACCCTTGTTTAGGGAGGAGGGGCAGATCAAGAGATCAAGTATAGTGTTTAGTATAGCTAAGAAAAAGTTACTTTTAGTAGACACACTGTCGTAATTAAATACTTTATGAAGATTATGACATAATTTGGTGGGGGACGTGTGTCATGATTTTGGGGGAGATGCGCCATTGGCCTTGGGAGATGGGCACCCCTGACCAATATTGTGTGGAAAGTGGATTTTGTGATTAAACTGTAGTTTGTTTCAATATTCTGATTATCTCAAATGAATATTTTAAAGCAACTCTTGTAGTTACTTGTTATAATGGAATACTCATTCAGGATATTTCAAATTGTTACAATGGTGAAGTATTGATATCAGCACAAATCAGTAAGAATACCAGTTCAAAGTGGTGTTGGCTCAATCCTATTTATGATTAAGAAACAATAATCAAACAAATCAAACACCAAATGTCTTTCCAGAACAGAAAGCATGTACAGGAATTTTCTGTGTCCACATACCAAAAAATAACTCCAAATACCTCTGTTAAGGTGAGGTAATGAAATTTGCATTCTGGTTGTTGAAGGATAAAAATATATCTAATTATGAGCCAGTCTGTTTTTTACCCATATTGAACACCAACATATTACATTCTAAAATTTATTTATTTGGCATCCTGTAGTTATATTTTTCTAAATAAGAGTTTCCACTGTATTAAAACACATTTAAAACTAAGGAATAAACATATTTGAAAAGACTAAAAGTAATTAAATGGATTAAAAGTAATTGCTTTTATTTACTTTTAATTACTTTATTAACCCTCGTATTTCATGTTCATAATTTATAGAATTTATTTAGCATCATTATTTCTTTGAATCTTTTGAAAAGGGTTACACACAAGCTTAATTTTTTTTTAACATGTCAAAGTAAAATCAGTATTTCTTTATATGTTGAGGCATAAAATTCCTTCGTATTTTAAAAAGTTGTAACTGTCGCTAATATGAATTCATTGCACATAATTTTACAGAAGACACCAGCGGAAAAAGTAAAAATCCTATCTTGCAGTTGGCTACAAGAATTTCAGTAACATTCAGTAACCCATACATTTTTCATTGTGTGTGTTTTTCATCTATTCCATGAATTCACAATTTTTACTGTCATATAGGTCATTGCAATGTATTTATATAGGAGAAAGAGAGGCAATCTCCAAAGAATCATAGATCAGCATCCAATGCTGGTAGACCTGCCCTTTAAGTATTCACCAATATCACATAACATGAGTGATTCAAAGTAATCATCAACATACTGTGAATAACACTGATTACTTCAGGTCTTGGATCTGATTGCCATTTCAAGGAAAGATATATAACTTGTGTTTGCAGTGGTGGTGATTGGGTGTCAAAACTTTGGGGGACAAGGACAGTTTACCTTCTCTTGGTAGACAAAGCTTAGCTTTAAGAGGCCATAGTGCATGGCAAAAAGTGGGGAGCAACTGTCCTAGCTAATTGCCGCCACGATGTGCTTGTAACTATAGTCCCCTCTCTTGTAAGAACTCTGAATTATTAATTCAAAACAAGCTCCTATATTAAAACTACATATATAAAGCTTCTATTGGAACAGGAATGCATAGCTCAGTGACGATGACTAACAGTAGCTCTGTGTGAATGATTATGTTCCTGAAGTAAATAGCCAAGATTAGTAGTGAAACAATGGTAATGTTGTATAAATGATGAACCAAGAGGAATATGTTTTGTACAGTACTATTTGGCCATGGTGGCTCAGTTGGTAACGCGTCTGACTACCATGCTAAAGGTCCCGGGTTCGATCCCCGGCCGGTTCAAATCCGGGAACTTTTCTAACGATGGAAGCGGCCCCGGCGCCCACCCAGCGTCGAATAACATGGGTACCTGGGGGAAACCCTGGGAGGTAAAGGCGGTCAGGGGCGTGATGCTGATCACATCACCTCCACCATCAAGAAAGTGTGGGGTGTTACCCCCACACCCCCTATACGCCTTCATGGCGTGGTGCTAAGCACAGGGGAACACTTTACCTTTTTTTTACAGTACTATGTATGAGGATTAATAATGCAAATTTTCTCCTTATGTAATCTCATTTTATTTTTAATTGAAATGTAATAAATTCCTTTCTGTTTCAGTTTCCAACAAATGGATACGTTACAATGACCAGTTTCTAACAGCTCCTTGTGGATTGCATGAGAATGATACTTATTCATGGCCATAGTCATTTCTTCAAATTAATTTAAAATTTGTAAATATTTTTAAGTGTATAAAACTCTGTGGATAAAGACGGGTTATAATATCACATGAAATATATGTTATAAATATAAGTAAACTGGATATAATTCATTGCTTGACTGAAGGTATTAGTACCTGCTTGAGTTGTGCCTATATTTTAAAAGTGTGTGTGTGCTCTTTGTAAATATGTATAAATATGTAATAAAATACATTTCTTATGTTTTCTTGTGGCTTTATTGAATACCCAACATTGCTTGAATATCACATAACAGCTTAAAAACAACAACATATACTAGACCAGATAAAATCAAACAAGAAATGTGCATAATTAACCACTCATATTAACCACCATTGAATGAAATTGTTTCAACCGGACACCAGAAATGAAAAAAACCTAGACTTTTCAATTGACTGAGCATTATATGCAAAATGACAAAGTTGGTTATATAACTCTTGCTATGTTTATTGTGTTAATATTAATTCTCTAACTTTTGAGAAATATTTGTGGGTTTTCTGATGGCACAGAGACAGGCCCGTAGCCAGAATTTTATTTCCGAGGGGGCTCATCCCTTATCAGCATGGGCATCCCAGAAATATTTGTAGTGGGGGTCAGGCCATTGATAAAACTTGATTAGTAGAAATAATAACAACAATTATTATTACCAGGGTTATATTTTTTATTTTACAATAATAACTATTATAAGTTATTAAAATACATCAATTTAATCCAGATTTATTGATATTATTATTTATGAGTGGATATCCAACACAAATGTTGTTCATTATTTTCTTACATTTTTACAGTTAGTGTACTGAAATTCATAGTTATTGTATTTTGTTATTAACTTTTACACATTCTGTTCAGAAAAAGGCTTCAAAAGTTAGGTGTAAATTTTACTCATAAAGTTTAATTGTGTGACATCTCACAAAGAAAACTATACATTTTGGAAGCTGTGGATCCATTTATTATTTGGATTAAATGGTAGAATATAAAAATATAATCTGCTTCCTCTATTATACACTAAACCTTTTTCGATCCAATGCAGTTTTTACTTTGTTTATAACTTTATTTATGTTATTAACAATAAAAATAACAAACCTGCCTTTTTAAAACTTGAAAGATGTCAATATCCAGGGGAGTGGGGTAGACAGACTATTTAAATTACATATTTGTAGGATTTCGGGGGAGGGCTTCAGCCCCCTTAGCCCTCCCCCTGGCTACGTGTCTGCACAGAGATTACAAAAGTGTTTGTTAAAGCTCATTTAATGCACAGACTCTAATAGGGAGAGACTGATGGATTAGGATCGACTCTGAACCAGCAACTGAAGCCAGTTAAGGATGTTTCTGCCTTCCCCAAATTTTCAGGTTTATTAAAATTTACAAGTTAATGGTACTTTTGTTAACCTCCTGCAGCCCGAGGAGCAAAGTAATAAAGAGTAATATTTGTGATTTTGCAAATGTAACAGTTCATTATCAAATAATCCTATATGCTATTTTTATGGGATGAAAAACGTTTTGACTCTCCCCCCAGTTAACCCCAAGTAAGATCCCCCCTCCCTCCCAAAGTGGTTAGGTCCCAAGTTACGCCCATGCTTCTTAGTGCTAATAGTAATTATTAATATAAATAAAAACTCTGTTTGGATAAATTTAGAAGCCAGAAATAAGAGTGCATACATTAAAAGTAGTTTGGACATGCATAAATTGTAAGATGAAAACCATCATGTGATCAAAATTTTTCCAAAACGTGTCTGAATTTATAAATATTACTCTGCAAACAAAGAATGTAAGAGTGTGGCAAGTAAATTTAGATCAAGCTTGAGCTGTTCCATTGCAGGAATCAAGATAATTAAACATTCCAGAGCAATTCAAGTTATATTTGTATTCCCCTAGAACAGTCAAAAACTTCTTAAAGAGCTTTCCTGGCAGCAAATAATGCTCAGGATATCATTCAGGTCTGTTCTGGATATGCTTCAGAACATTGAATACTGCTGTGACTCATCTTCAGTGATTGAAGTGCAGAGAAGTGTGTGAAACCAGTTTTTTATGGCAGATGCCCTACCGACTAGACCACCGCAGCTTCAGTCAACAGTAGTATCTACACTGTTTCACCAGGCAATCTCCATTGGCGACACAGAGCATCAACGCAGAGCATCTTTAAGATTAAATCAATCACCTGTGCACAGGTATCAAACAATATCTATATTCAAGTAACATTATCAACAAAAAACTAGGTGAGTCATGCACAACAGGAACAACAAGAAAGACTGGCGTCTTTGAGAAAACCGGGCATGCCAGGAAACCATACACTGAAAACCTATATGAAATCATCAGCCACTTTCTATCAAAGTACTTCAAGACTCTTCACAAACCATCACTAAATATCCGAAGCTGTCTGCAAAATTTAATCTAGAACTGAAGACACCTGTGGTCAGGCCCATACCCAAGCCCCCCCCCCCCCCCTCGAGCCACGAAAGTTTTTAATTTGAACGTGAAAAAAAACCTACAAAAATTATGTTGATGTTTTTATCAAATTTTGCATGAATTTCGATTTTGTCCTTGCACAAATGAATAGGTTGTTTCTGGACAGAGGCAGGCTCTAGAAGTCTGCAGTCTCCAATATTGAGCCATTTTAGTTCTATAACCATTGATGCAAGGCTATCAGATGTTCCAATTTAGTCGGGACAGTCCATTCTTCTTAATCCATATCCCAACCTTTTTTGCCTCTGCTCGGTCACAAATGTTTCACATAATTAGAATAGAGGGGAATTTTCTATACTCTTTACATTATGGAAGAAAGGTTCCTCAATGACTGCAATACAAAATCAACCATGTAAGGGGCATTTGGCTCTCCATCCGCACCGCAAGGTCTGTGATCCCTTTTCGCCACCACTGAGCAGAAGGATAATAAAAACTTTGTTTTCTTTCTCCAACATCAGAGCTTTTCTGCAACTGTTGTCCATTCTGCCACTCAATGGCTTAGGGTTAATTAATATTATGTAAATAGGAGAATACACTTCACAGCAGAATCGTTGCTAGATTTTTGGGGCAAAAAATTGTCTGAAGTACTTTTAACATACATTGTTATTTGTGGTGTGACTGTACAACAGACAACTTTCACAGTGTGCAGGGGACATCAAGACCAAAAAATTTGATGCTACAAGCCGTTGATAATAGCATTTTCTATCCCACATGTATGCATCCCCATGTAATAACATTTTGGTTTCCACTGGCATTTATTTTTACTGTCATATAAGATTCTAAAATCGAAAATTCACTATATAAACAATATTATGCCAGCAGACAGCAGACACACAGCCAGGGTGAAGTCACTTAGCCGTTCCCTTCAGATAATTTATTTACAGGGTTCACACTGACTCCAAAGTCCTGGACAACTGGAGGAGTCAGGAAAACAAGGCTAAGACTGAGGTCATTGGAAAAGTCAGAATTTGTAACCGGAAACACATTTCGTTTAATCTTCCCAACAATCTTCCTTTTTAAGTAATATTGCTTATAAAAAGGTTCTTTCATTTATTTTCAAAAATGTTCAACAAACGTGATTCATTTGATTAACTTACAAAGTTGAAGTGTAACTCTTTTTTTTTAGCATGTTAAATCATTACACGGTTATGTAAAATACCTGGAAAAGTCAGGGACTTTGTAAAATGGGTGTGAACCCTCATCTATCAATCCCACACACATATGTTGCTTTTTGTAGGCTATTTGAATTGTTTGCATTATGCATAAATGTAGTCTACCCCTATCATACAATTTTTTATCACTCTCTGACAGAAACAAATGTCAGTGTCAACTGCAAATATTTGTCACGTTGTTGCATACATATAGGTTAGAAAATGCTGTTCTTCAACATTTCGTAACAAAATGAGCACCCACCCTCTCCTATACACCCCGCTCCCCCCATATATATATATATATATATATATATATATATATATATTGTATAATATGAGAGAAAATTTATTTAAAATTTGCCTATGGGCTGCCCCCCCTCAAAAAAATCCTGGGTACGGGCCTGCCTGTGGTTAACCACATCCCATACTCCTGCAGTAAAGCCTAGAATGGACAAACCAGGAGTAAAATCGGACAACTTACAAAAACATGCTAGCTACATTAAGATATTTGGTATGGAAAAATTGGGGTTAGCAGAGCATTCCATCAACAAGTCATCCTATTACTGGTGACTGCATCATCATAGAAGCAATAGCCATTCACAAGGAAAAGGAAAACCTCAACAGACAAGTGTGGGCTTGAACCAAATCTAACCTGGCTGGCTATAGTCAACTGAAGGAAAAATATGGGAGAGAATTTGTCTATTTAGCCTGCCACCTACATCGAACTCCTACCACACCGAATACATAGAAACTGGTTTTGTACACTTCACTGCAGTTCAGTCTCTGAAGATGAGAGTGAGGTTAAATCTCGAAATGTCAGAAGCATATCTTGACTGACCTGGTTGATATTGTGGGTAAATCTCTACACTAGCATAGCCACATTTTGAGTTGTGCTAACTCTTTGCAACAAGTGAGGCAAACCTGAAAATACGTATATTGATGCAGAATACAATTAGTTGTTGAGTTGGTGTTTTAAGTCCACTTTATGCACAGTAAGGCTAATCGGGACTGGACCTACAGTTTAAAGTGGGATCCGAACCACTTGTGCCTCCACCGGGTATCGAACCCGGGACACCTTGATTACAAGGCGGCGACGCTACCACTGTGCCATCGGGGAGGCACCAGAATACAATTAGTGATTATTGGTGTAAAATTTCCATGAAACAAAGGGGAAGAAAAAAGTTCTTTTAACCCAAAGCTTTAAAAGGATTCTCAAAATTTAATTGCAATGATAATTGTTCTTATGTTGTGCCAATATCAGTTCTCTCTATTTCAATTTTTTTTCAAGAAATATCTTTAATAAATCTTCCCACAAGAGCATACCTAGAGTTCATACTCTATCATAAATGAATCTATGATGAACTGACATTGTGACCATATCTCTATTAGCCACTGTTAATGTTAAATTGAAATTCAAATACAAGCAAATTAATAAAATAGTCATGCTAAAATACACTATCTTTCATGGATAGTATTATGTACCCATTGCTATTACTTGAATACTTTTGGTAGTAATAAATTACCTTAGAAAAATGACACTTATTTGAGTCCATTTGAAGAAAACAATTGTTACTATAGGAACTTCTAACTTGCAGTCTTCAGCAATATCACAGGTGAGGATTTTTTGAACATGGCCTCCGCCAAATCTGGGAATTTTCCCTAATCCACTTATTGCTTACTGAAAGAAAGGAAAAATTGGTGTTAGCTTTACTAGAATTGCAGGAAATTGCAAATAAGATAAGGTAAGGTAAAGTTCACTCTGCACATTGCTTTTCTTTTTAGTTTTTGTTTTAAATCCACTTTATGCCCATATAGGCTAATCGGGACTGAACCTACAGTTTAAAGTGAGATCCGAACATCTATTTTAAATTACCAATAGAACAGAAATAAATTATGCAAATGAGCATCTTAAAATTTACCTAACCTAACCAAATTTCTGCATGTTAGTAAATATTTGCGCCAAACAGGAAGGAAGAATCTATTCTCACCCCAGGTGGTGCAGAAATTACCAATGATAACTGCTAGTTACTAATCAGAAGTATCTTTGATGTCTTTTGTCAATTGCTATTGATGAGAATTTAAGTTTGCATAGACTGGAATACTATTAGGTACATCTAACATTCATAAATATAGAATTACATTGCAGTTATTTAGAACTATAATGTAGAAGAGTGAAACCGGAGCAAGATATTGAAAACAGGTAGTTGCAAATTTCTTGTAAATTTACATCAGGATTGTGTAACAATTAGTAATAAACCCTCCCATAATCTTTCTTCTAGAGAATGCAAGAATCATGGAAGATGCATTCTGAAACAACAAATCCATAACTCTCTCAAGATACCAAACAACCATGAATAACATCTAGCCAGCCAGAGCCACCTGACTTCTTCCAAAAATAATATACACCCCCTCCCCTCCCATCACACACACCTACACACAGTCTTACACATACATATGCCAATTATAAAATAGTAGGGATGGGACCGATTAATCGGTACTCTATCGGTATCGGCCGATATAGGCATATCCGATATATCGATAAATATCTGATAATTTAGTGTAAAATTCTGCCATTTTTTTGTAATTTTTATAGATAATTTCCATGCCCTACTTTCTAAAAAAGTAAATGCCTAAATATGCAATTTCTTTTTCACTGCAGTCACCTTGAAACACATTTATTAAGGAGGTTAAGGCACCTTTCAGGTTCTTCAAGGACCATTTCTAATTTTATATCGGATTGGTAGAATATCGGTTATCAGTATCGGTAAATTTTATATCAGTACTTTATCAGTATCGGCCAAAATTTCATATCGGCCCATCCCTATAAAATATTAATTATAGCTTTCCTGGCGACATGATTCGAACAAGTGTTCTCAGGTTACAAGCCAGGTTAGCTAACGCCGACTTAACCTGGCTGGATTCCGTGATGATGAGAGCAATGTATGCACTCGAAACATTGGACACTAACGCCGACTTAACCAGGCTGGTAACCAGAGAGCTGCACATCGGGCAAATTCGCTTACTAGGCCCACCTGGCTGGCGAGCGGGGGAGTAAAACTGTAGACCTGAGTTTTGACTTGTCAAGCATCGAAAACTCACGGGTAACTGGAAGGCCTTGCAATAACAAGCTCACTTATCTTCAGCGAACGCTCATTCCGGTTTTGCGCCATCTCCAGATACATGAGTCACGCATCACCGTTGCCAACTTTTAGATTCTAAACTGGTCAAGGAGCACTTAAAATGTTCATCAGGTTTATCAATTTGAAATTGCAGACATTTATTTCCTTGGTAGAAGACATTTGTATCACTCACACCTAGTAGAGGTGATTGGGTTCCAAAACTAGGGGGCCAAGGTGCAAAAGTAATAGGGGGGGGGGGCAAGGACAGTTTAATTTCCCTTGGTACATAAAGTTAGCATGGTGCCAAAGTGGCCAAAATGGGTGGGGATAACTACCCTTTCTCGGTCCCGCCCCTAATCACTGCCACTGCTGACACCTGTAAAGGAGTATGAACCAAGTTTGGCAAAAAGTGCCATCGTAAATATTTTGGAACTTTGTGTGACTGGTGGTTGTTCTACATTAAACGTTTTTTGGGGGTGCTTCTCTATGGTGCACTGGTAGTGTCGTCGGCTTGTAATCAAGAGGTCACGTGTTCGATACCCAGTGGAGGTACATAGTGGTTCGGATCCCACTTTAAACTGTAGGTCCAGTCCCGATTAGCCTTATTGTGCATAAAGTGACCAAATAAATGAATCAATCAATTAAACAGATTTCCTCTCTGGTGTAATTTTGTCAATTCTATATCCGAATTAGTTGCTCAAGATATCACTCCTCAACACTAAGGCACGATGGTCCATAAAATGGAACGTGAAATCAGAATTTGCATTATAAAAGGTTCTTGCATATTGTCATCTCTTTCAACAAATTGTCGTTCGCTCATATTGTTGCTAGTTATCTAGTTCTACAGACTGCATTGATAAACAGGCAATGCTATTTACACATTTCAACAAACAAACAAATGACGTAAAAATGAAACCAAGAGAAGATGTACGATTTCAAGACCAGAAAAGTGACATAAAATTAACAAGACACACAAACCTATTACAAGACCTTCAAAAAAAAAATTGGAAAATATGTGGTAGTCGCTTTGACATAATGAAATTAATTTGAGAAGTTACAAAATCTTAGTTATACTACAGTGGCGTAGCAACATATCACGAGGCCCTGGGAGAGATTAGAATGCAAGGCCGCCTCATCTGTTCTTTAAGTTTGAAATATCAATGTGAATTGATACATAGTCATCAAGGAAATGCCAGCAAGTTATCATATTTATATAATAGCCTAATAATAATAATAATAATACATTTCTGACGAAAATTATATTTAATAGTATGCGACAGAGAAATTTACACTTGGCAGAGCTACAGTAACACACTGCTGGAATTTTCGTTAACCAAAGCAGTAGTAATAGCACGTTTTTTAAGATGTTCTTTAGGCAGTAAGACACAACTGACATATCCTTAAATATGCTAAACTTTTATTAAAAATATCTGAAATACAAACTAAGAATATTTAAATATAACCTATATATTATTTAATGAGTCGTTCTTTGTTTCCTCATTTCAAAATTTGTAGGATGTAAATGTCACAAACTTGCTTAAGATGAAAATATTGTAGGACGTACATAAAATGTCGGTACTTGATAGAGCGGGAGAAAGGGGGTGTGCTAAACCACAATCCTGTTTAGGGGCCCAAAATATCTACCTACAAGCTCTTTGACACAATCGGTTTCAACATCATCAAATCTTAAAACAATAGTCATTTGCCCCATAAGTGTGAAATCTTTGTTGTAATCAATTGATACAGCCAATTTGACTTTTTTTAATTAGCAATTTTGACTTTGTTGCACATTAATTGTACCAGTTAACTTTGAATTTTAGAACTTAGATGATAATAATAATTTTTAATCTCATTTTGTTGTTACGTCTCAATGTTCTTGTAATATTAAATATTTGGCACAGTAGCATAAGAAAATCGTAAAGTACGCGTCCGCAAGAAACAAATTTGGGTCCCTCAAGTACAGTCAGATTCTTCCAGGAATTTTATGTAATTACTTAGAATGGCTGATTGTGGCTGCACTTACATTAATAATTATACAAATCTATGCTCTACCTCTGAATTTTCACATATTACAACATATCTTTCTTTGACATTTATATATTCAAAAGAAGAAAATACAAATACTTACTTATCCCCTCCCCCGCACCTCTTAACAGCTTAAAACGATCTTTTTTTTGCACCGTACACATAGACATATTTTTTATATAGAAAGGCTTTTTCTGATAAACGGCCCTGTAAAATATTGGTTAAAACAAATAACAAATTACATATAAATATGCATTTCTCTGTTTCTGGAACTGAACATAATGAACCTAATAAGAAAATGTTTGTTGAGTGTGTTAATGAAACTATTATAATTTCAGTAACTTTTCTTACAGTGAAAATAATAAATTCTGGAAGTAGTTTATATCTTTAACTTAAAATAATTTTTACAGTCTTTGTAGCGGAATTTTAGTGTTCTTAATGATAGTTAGCGAAATAGCAGCTGCCATATTTATTTACAGTTTAATGAAAATGACACTATTTGCAGTTTAACATGATTAGTATTTTATATATTATTCTATTTTAAAAATGTGCTATTTCTATTCAAGAAAATAATAAATGGATAAAAATGTCCAAGCAATGAGAAATGAGAATTATTTTGTCTTTTTCGGGGCCCCTTAGGCTTAGAGCTCCCGCCCGCCTCTGATTTGACGTATTCTTTCAAATTATAACATCAAACTAGAATATAAAGCCAGATAAAAAAAGATTTTAATTTTATTGCCCACAACAATTAGTCTTTTCTATCTTTCTCACTTCCATTTATTATGTTTTTCGTATCAACCTCATGGGAAGCGAGACCCCTACACCCACTTCACCCACCCCTTGCTACGCCAATGGCTATACAACCTCAAGGTACTTGCACCTAGCAGAAATTCAAATATTTCCATGCGTAGTGAAATATAATGGCCGTTGGCAACACTGATAGTAGTGCTCGCGTCTACCTGCAAGAACTACATCGAGTCTCACGGGTCTTCTTAAGACCCGGGTAATAGAAAAGCCTGGCAGGCATCGATGCCTGTGCACAACTGTGACGTGAAGCACGCTTGTGCGATGTCGAACACCTGGGCTTGACGTGCATGTTGCATATTATTGTGAGCGCGCCTCCTCGCAGACAGGTTCTTTCCGGGTCTTGTGCAGGTCTCTGCTGGTAACCTGAGAACACTTGTTCGAATGCCAATTATAATCATATCATTATATGTATATCAAGCCATTTTTATTTCTGTACAAAGAGAATAAAAATGTAACTTCTGAGGTTTAACTTGTAGTTATTGTATTCTTTATTTAATGTATATTTTCATCTTCAGGTTAATAATGATAAGGAATGGAAATTAAATAGATAAGAAAAGAAAAACAAAGGAAAGCTCTGACTGGGAATAAAACCCAGAACTTTCAGTATCAAGCACTTGATTCAAAAATGAATATGCTTGGCTCTAAGGTGTCTTTTGTAGGTATGGCTTTTAACCAATTTAAGTCATTGTACTTTGAACCTACAATGACTCAGACAATTTTCAGTCTAATGATTACATAAATATAGTGCCATTGATGCTATTCTTTGGCAATATCACTATAATTATTAGAGATAATTTTTGTGTTATAAAAATGAAAATTCCTACCCAACTCTAGAAAATAATCCATATGGTATATGACTACCTTTTTGCCTGGGAAGCTATCACTGTTTCTTTATCACGATTTATACACCATCGTCTGGGATAAAAGTTCTAAATACCAGACAGTTTAGGGATTCCTCCTGATTTATTATTTTATGTGAAACTGATTTATGGCCACAGGGGTGCCCACAGGGGGATTATGGCACAGGTTGCACCATCGAGATTTTTTGGGGGGGATTTTATACCTTCAAATAATATAAAATTCAACAATTATATATTTTCCAAAATATATGTAAAAATTGTACACCTTAAATGCACCATATTTAATCCATTAGATGAAGAAAACAAAATGTTCAAGGGTATTATCGAATGGGTGGGGGGAGAAATATCCAACTCTTACATATTAGGCCTAAATTGACACATTGGTTCTGGGGGGATGATTCTGAAGTAAACGTTGGGAGGGGGACAGTATCCAGTTACAGGTCTTAGATTATGGCTACACTACAGCCACATTACTAAAACCTGCAACAAATAAACTTGGTTAGTTTTCCAATATTTTGGCACCACTTTCACATCTCTACCTTGCATATAGCGGATATGAATAAAGTTTGTAATCAGGGAAAGACTTCTGAGACACCCGGTACTATAGCTGTGGAGAAAGACATGAATTTGGTACAGGGTTTGTAATAAAGAAGAAGTTGAAATATATTGTAATGGATTTTAAGGCATTAGATGACAGAACCTGTATTTTAAGAGTTAGAGGAAAATTTCATAACTACAGCTGAGATAACAACCCATACACCAACGGAGGATAAAACTGAGGATGAAAAGGATGCCTACTATGATAAATTGGAGAGGGCCTATGATTCCTGCTCTCGATATGATATTAAAATAATCCTTAGAGATCTTCATGCAAAGGTAGGCCAGGAAACCTGGGCTAGACAAGTGATTGGAACGCAAAGCCTGCACTACGAGAGTAATGATAACGGAATGAAACTGATTGATTTCGCAAATAGACATCAAATGATCATAGCAGGCACCTTTTATCCTCATAAAGATATACATAAAGCAACATGGAGAACTCCGGATGGGGGATCAAGTAATCAGATAGACCATGTAATTTTAGACAGTAAACACAAATCTAACATTTTAGATGTACGTAGTTTTAGAGGAGCTAATGTGGATACAGACCACTACCTGGTTATTGGTAAGGTTCAAAAACAGAATATCTTGTATAAAAGGGAAAAAACGAAGTGAAATTACAAGATATGACATAAATAAACTAAAGGAAAAAGTTGGAAGAAAAAGGTATGAGCGAAAGATTGCTGATAGGTTGAGGAGATTGGAAAGTGATATGAATAGCAGTAGTAGTGAGAGGTGGACCAACATAAGAGACGTAACAATAAAAGTAGCTGATGAAGAATTAGGGAAAATGAAGGAACAAAACCGTAGTGAATGGTTTGATGAGGAGTGTAGGGAGATAAAGGGGCAGAAAAATGAAGCTTATCGAAATGTGATAAATAGCTACTTTACAAGAACAAAGTTAGAACTATATAAGGAATTGAGGAAGAAAGAAAAGAAAATACATAAAAGGAAGAAGAGGGAGCATGAGGAAAATAAGATGAGGCAACTGGAAGGACTTAATGCAAAACGAGAAAGTAGCCGATTCTATAGAAATGTCAATGAAATGAGAGTAGGATTCCAAACAGAAGCATATATATGTAAGGATAAGGATGGACGACTGTTTGATTTGATTTGATTTGATTTAGTTTATTTTACTTCACATTTTGTGCCTCTTGGCTAATTTGCGAAGATGGGGATGAGTGATGAAATGATGAAATTGATGAATGGACATTCACAAACAACCAAGCCCGACCAGGATTCGAACCCGGGACCCTTGGCGTTGCAGCGCGATGTGCTAACCACTCGGCCACAGGGTCGGGCGATGGACGACTGTTAAGCAATGACCAGGATATTTTAACCAGATGGCAGGAACATTTTAATGAACTATTGAAGGACCAGAATGAGAATGAAAGGGAGCAAGGACAGATACAGGATAGGGAAGAAAATCAGAATGCATGAACCTCCAAATGAATGAACAGGAGAAAGATGGACCTAGCCTTGAAGAAGTTAGGAGTGCCATTGCAAAGCTGAACAACAACAGAACGCCAGGATCTGACAAAATAACAGCTGAGATGATGAAACTTTATGGAAGGGATTTCATGGGAAGCATGCAAAAGCTACTAGATAGAATATGGAAGGATGAAGAAATTCCATTACAATGGGAGTAAGGTATCATATACCCAATATATAAGAAAGGAGACAGTCTGCAAACAGGAAACTATAGAGGTATAAGCAAACTTAACACTGGATACAATTTTCTTTCTAATATATTGTTCCGAAGGCTTTCTCCATATGTAAATAAAATAATACCAATGTGGCTCTAGAGAGGGAAAATCAACCTCAGATCACATACATGCAATCAGACAAATATGTGCTAAGACAAAGGAATAAACACATACCACCTTTACATCTGCATATGATACCATAAAAAGGAGAGAGTTAATCGAAGCCATGAAGGAATTTGACATCCCACAGAAGCTAACAAACTTAGTAGAAGAGACCCTTAAAAAGTATATTGTAGAGTACAAATAAGAAACCAGTTGACAGAAGAATTTGAAACCAAACAAGGATTGCGTCAAGGGGACACCTTGTCATGCATGCTATTCAATGTTACATTAGAAAAGGCTGTCAGGAAGTAGGCATAGAAACTAGTGGAACCATAATAAACAAATCAGTGCAAATTATGGCACATGCAGATGATATAGTAACAATAGCCAGAACAACAACAGCATTACGTCAAGCTGTAGCTAACCACCTCACTGCAGCCCAAAAAATGGGGCTCAAAGCAAATGCAACTAAAACAAAATATATGGAAATAACTAAAGTGTCTACTAATACTGCAACTTTTGAAGTTAACGGGCTCTCTTTTGAGAGAGTTCGGGAATTTAAATATCTTGGTGCATATATAACGGAGAAGGAAGATTTTCTGTCAGAGATTAAACACAGGATAAGTATGGCAAATAGAAGCTATTTTGGACTCGGAAAACATATGAAGTCTCAGTACATCAGAATGAAAACTAAAGTTATACTATACAAAATGTTAATAAGACCTATTTTAATGTATAGATGTGAATCATGGATAATAACCAAGAAGCATGAGTCAATGATCGGAAGCTTTGAAAGGAAGATTCTGAGGAGGATCTATGGGTCGATATATGATAATGGGTTATGGAGAAGAAGATATAATAGGGAACTATATCAGCTTTATGAGGATATAGAAATTGTGAAGGAAATTAAACTAACACGGCTAAGGTGGTTGGGGCATATATACTGAATGCCAGACAACATGGCGTGTAAGAAGATCACATTTACGAATATGGATGGGAGAAGAAAAGTAGGAAGACCACCTACCTGAGTGTGCTGGGAATTAGGAGTTAGAGAAGAAAGGCTGTGAAAAGAGATGGATGGCGGAAGATTCTGAAGGAGGCCAGGGTCTGTGATGGACTGTAGTGCCAGGAAAGAAAGACGAATTTTAGTTAGAGGGGATTGAGCATTAAATTGAAGGGGGCATCCAATTCTTGTGCATTGCTATTGCCCTAGACTGTTGCAGAAATTCTGGTATGGAGACAGAATTAATTTTTTTGAGGAGACAATATCCACTCTTCAATATCAACAGTAAATCTAAAATTGGCATGGAAATGTTGGTGGTAGGATTGAGTATTAAATTTAAAGGGGGAGATAGAAAGCCCTTGATAAAGTTTTAAATCTTAGATTGTCATGGGATTTCTGTAGTGAAGAGAGAGTTCGAACATTAAATTTTGGAGACTGTATTTAACAATATGGTATTCACATGTTTTCGACCCCGTCCGTGCCAAAAGAGAAGCTGGAAAAGACGAAATATCTCGGGATCCTAAGAAAGTATTGACACCCCATTAAATTAATGTTCTTGAAAGCCTGCAAAGAAATGGATGTAAAAATTTTCTTCCTCGCTTCGCTCACAATGATGTGTCGCGTGAATGCATGTTTGGTGCTTTACTGAAGTGAATGTGAAGTTTCATACTATAACTGCATTACAAGATATTCTCAATGTTAATTAATAACATCACTTAAGATATAATACTTTAGTTAGTATACTGCTTAATTTAAAGCAGGTTTATCATTTGGAACAAAACTATATCGAATCCGCATTTCTAACTTCATGTCACAGGGAAATTTTACTTTAACAAGTTACATTTGCACTGAAGATAAAATCCACTTAATTTTTGTTATGAGTTACTAAAATATATTTACCAAAAGAAAAACCGTACTATTATGTTATTGCCCTGAGCTTAAGAATTACTAGCTAGGTTTCTGTAATGTCTCGTGAAACAGAATTGGTCATGTGGCTGGAGCATGTTATTTGGTTTACCAAGGTTGAATTTTCTATCTTTATCTTAATTTGTGGAACAACTTGTGTTAAATACTCAAATTGTGAGTTTTATAAACCCACTCACAAACACTATTTATATGCATATTTACATAATTTAATTTACTACATTTAACCAATCAATGTGCTAGCTTTAAGTTTCTTTCGAAAATCGAACAATAAAAAAATATGGACAGTCATTCAAATAAACATAATTTATTATGTATTCAACAAAAATATTTTGTGGCGATTATGATGAACGATTTTGGGGGCAGTGTTGGGTGATGGGTACCCCTGGTTAAGGAGGAGGGGCAGATCATGTGTGTTCAGTAAAGTTGAGAGAAAATTTACTTTCGGTAGACATGCTGTCATAATTAAATACTCTGTGGGGATTACGATGTGGTTTGAGGGCACAAATGGTATGATTTTTCGGGTGGTGGGAGACACATAATATGATTTGGTGGGGGACGCATCACATGATTTTGGGAGGGATTGCGCCATTGGCCTTGGGAGAGGTGGGCACCCCTGTATGGCTATAGAGTAACATACTAAAGGAAAATAATATGTCATACATTGTGATACATGTCTTGTTTGTTTTGTATCACTGTATACATTTTCCTAGAAAACTTTTGTGTATTATTTGACCTCATGTAATATAGGCAAATACAGGCTAGTGTAAAACCCATGCCACCTTCCCCTACTCTTGTTGATATAGTAAATAGTATTCATAAATATACTGATGAGAATACATGATACCAACACTCACTTCAGACCATTATTTTAATTTTTACACTGCATTGATCACAATGAATAAAAAAAACTAAAAATACGAAGAAATTAGTCAAGGAAATCCTAGATAAATGACTTCTCACACACATATCACATACATACATACATACATACATACATACATACATACATACAAAAAGTGGCACTACATTGTGGTCTTAAACACTTACCCCATTTAGAACCTAATAAAACTGGACATGCTCCATGCAATGTTAATGTTTCAGGTTGTCCATTTCTCTTCAAATTATACCAGAAAGCTGCTGATCCTTTCCTTGGCATAAGAGAAATGCCTAACCGAGGGAATGCAGTAGCGCCACCTTTCAACACATCACTCAACTGTTACAAAAGAGAAAAAAATTACAATAAAATATTTTTATTTTATGTGTATACATCATTGCTCGAAGTGAGGAGGGAAGTTGGGGGAGGGTAACCTCACTTGCAAAATTTTCACAAAGCATCTCCCAGCTGTCTCGTTGTGAGCATGTTAAACCATAGGAGCATCCCCCACCTTACCCCAAGGCTCATCTAAATATTCCTCCGCTAACATTTTCCACATCAAGTGCTGGTATACATTGAGCTTAGTGGCATGTCCCAGGAAGTTGATAGGCAGGGTTTGAAATAGAACAGAGTGGACCGGAATGGTGCTCTGGTTCATGAATATTTAGAACCTTCCCATTCCGTCTAGTCAGTTTAGTTTAGTTGGTGTTTTAAGTCCATTTTATGCACAGTAAGGCTAATCGGGACTGGACCTACAGTTTAAAGTGGGATCCAAACCACTTGTGCCTCTACCGGGTATCGAACCCAGGACACCTTGATTACAAGGTGACGACGCTACCACTATGCCATCGGAGAGGCACCTGTCTAGTCAGAAATTGAAACAAACTGTTTGATATTTCACTACATTTTCCTTTTCAGTGTGAACCAAATTGTTAATACTCTTTAATAGTATATATTGTAGCATTCATATAAACTTTTACTTTCCATAGAATTGTGTTGTCGGTCTTCATGGTTAGCACAGCATGCTACGATGCCAGGGGTCCTGAGTTCAAATCCATGTCATTCACTCATCCTCATTTTCATGATTAGCCAAATGTGAAAAAAAAGCGAATAAACCAAATCAATCAATAGAAATATGTTGTTGCTGCAAGGGAGCTTAGCAGAGTTTGATGGAATTTAAGTATTTGAACACTATTTAAGACAAAATATTGAGGACATAGACACTTAATTAAAAAAAAAAAATCCCTTTATGAGAGAGCTGACTATCATTCATGATTTCAGTCTGTTTAAATTTTAAAAAGAAGAAAATTCCAGAAGCCTCTTGTCTAATGTATTTTGCATTATTTTATGTTTATGTAAATATTTGAATATCAACTATTATTAATTTTAATACAGCACATCATTTCACTAGTCATTAATCTCATTGCTGTAGTAATCAGAGACAAAAGAAACAACACCATATTAAAGAAAGTGAAAATGTTCAGTTTCATGAAAATGTTTATTTTGAGACCTGTCAGGGATTACTTCCCTTCATTGTCTTGGCACAAAATGAAGGGATAAGAAAATAAGGCACTAGAAAGCAATGGTGCCAAAGGGGGGTGTTGATTGGGGTCATAAGTACTCCCGTTGACCCAGTATTTCTAAGAAAAGAACATCAAAGGCAGGAAAATATGGCAAAATGAGGACAGACTACTAAAAAAAAATATGTACATTCCTCCCCCACCCCCTTTTCAAAAATTCTGGCCACCCCACTACTGGAAGCTAGTAATAGCATATCTACTTCCTCTCTTGTCACAAAATTTAAGGGTACACTGCTGATCTGAGCATGAAAAATAATCAGATTTTCTTCTCCAAGTAAGCCTTGAATCTTACCTGGTGATGAATGGTGAAAATATTCTCTCGGGCTATCGACCAGGTGAGTCATGGAAAGGTTTCCAAGCTATCGAGAGCTAATATCAGTCTCACCTTCTACCCTTCTTTTCATCTTCAGGGTAGAAGATGAGACTGACGTTAGCTCTTGAATAAAGTGTGTATTGCATTTGAGTGTAACTAGATATTTCAGACTAGTTCTGCACCAGTCAGGGTGGATGCCCTGGCCTACCTGGTGTTTAATATAGTACTAAGAAAAGAGATTATAGAGCATCAAAAATTCAGATAACAGGAATGATCTTTTGTACAGCTTCTGGGTTATGCTGATGATCTCAATATTGTAAGTGAAATCAAAATACTAATAGAAGCTCCCAATTTTGTGAAAGCAGCACCAAGAAGTGGAATTGAGAATAAACGGGTCTTGTTATAGACATGATACAGTATGGGAGTGGGAGACGTGTTGTAAAATCTGCCACTATCTTGCATAAACATAGTACATTTTCCAGATTATTGTCCTTCCCTTATTTTGTTAACCCATGATTGTAAAAGACATAAAATACAGGAAAATGCATAATAAGAAGCCAAATGCAAATTCCTGGTTATAAAACCTAGAAAGGAGTAAGTTCACATAACCTTCACACTACATCATTTTATTAAGAAGTTCACAATTTAAAGCTTTTGGAAAAATCTAACTGATTTCACTGGAACAAAATCAACCAAGTAAAAATTGAGATGGAATAAAATTAAAACAAATAACGATTCTGTATTTCAATCCATTAATGATTTGAAATGTGAGGAAAAAAAAGGAAAACAGTCATGTGAAATATTTGCTAACAATAAAGAGGCATTTTGCAAGGAGAATTAAGTATTCAAATGAGAATTAGAAATTATAAATTTCAGGAAAAGAGGAAATATTTATACTTACATAAAACATAAATGTTGCTACTCTATCACCAGCTCTTAAGTCATCTTCAGAAATAGTATCAAACTGTAAAAGAATAAATTCATTACCAAACTATTTTCTAAAAGAACTATTCATAACCTGCCTCTAATTGTCACACAATGGCTCTTGTTATTTTTTTCTTAACAAAACTTTATTTTTATGCTTATTAATTTATACTTGGATAAATAGATATATTTAGCATACAGATCATTTCTGGATAATTACAGTTATGTTTGTAAATAAAAAATATGAATGTAGCAGAGTATTTCCAGGTGTTTTTCTAAAATAATATGGTGATGTAAACCAAATACAAAAATACAGTCTTCAAAAACATTTTTTTTAAGAAAATTAGGATCTTTGATCAAATGAGCATTTCTTTATCTTCTTCATGACTTATCACCCTGTCTCTCACCCTGATAACGACTAGGACAATTTTAAGGAGACATCAGACCTGCATAGAAGAACAGCATGAGAGCTATGACCAGGCGCGGCTCGTGCATAATGTTCCTGGGGGTTCACCAAAAGTATGCAAAGTGTCTAAACCTTTTGAGACACTACACAGTTTGGTTCTTAGAGAAAGTACTGGGAAAATTATCAAATTTTGGCCGGTAGATTACTGACAAAGTTAATTTGCTTTATGTTCAGATAACAGTGACTGCACCAAGGAGTGTGTGTGTAGGGGGCGATCATTTTAATTTAAGATTTTTGTATGGTATTGTATTCAGGGGTATCTCAGAATTCAGAAAATATTCTCGCCTCAATTTTGCCTCTTCCACTCTTGCCAACTCTTTTCTGGTCCCACCACTGTCAAATAGACTATATTATTGGAACTGGATCCTGAACCTACAGTTAAAAATACAAATCTCTGCCTGCTAAAATGAGTATGTATCAATAATCGAACCCAAGACCCCTTGATTACAAGATAATTCTTATATAACTATTCGAAAGTATATCGCTAAATCAAAGCGATTCTATTCTATTCTATGCAATATGTTAACTTCTCGCACAGCAACAACTTCACTCCTTCCAATACACAATCGACCTCACTCCACTCAACGTATTACCACGACAAATATATTTCAATCATCAGCCATGCACTTCAAAACAAACTAACAAGTATGAGACAATAAAACGTAACAAAGTCAATCGTGAGCATCTCCTCGAACACCCTCTATTTCTAGAGTATAACTGATCGCACGAAACCCAAACAACTTTTTGGTCGTCTTCTGACGTAAGTGCGAAATGCCTTCATTGTTAGGTTAGGCTTCAATAAATAGCAAATACTACATTTTTGGTCAAGCACGGTAAAGCCCCGAAAATTGCAGTGTATATATTCTAAGACAACTAAACCTAAAAAGCCTAACATGTCAACGAAAGCATTTAGTCTGATGTAAGAAGACCAAAAGGTTGTTTAAGTCTTGTCCGATAAGCGAGCCCTCGCCCTCGCGCTATTTTTGACTTTTCGGCTCCTTCCACCTGAAGTGTTTCCATCTTAAAGATGAAAACTCTGAATGTGTAGGCAAGTTGTTTTCTATCATATTTATCTTATTTGTCCCATCATCTTTACTTCTAGCTTTCGTTTGGGGTCACCTCTACATTTATATTACACCCTCTTCATTAATCTAATAAGTCTTGTAAAATATAAATAATACAAAGAGAATGCCAAATGAATTCAAATTGAAACACATAGTGCAACACTGGAAGAGAGAAGAGCGTGGTTCACTTCAGCTCGCTGGTGATCCTACGAACTGTGCATGTCCGTTTTGACGAGACGACCTTCCTGGAGTATCAGACTGCATGTATTTTCGCCATATGTACGCGTCAAGCTTCTACTAGCCGTCCTATGCTTTTAGCATGGTAGGGGTTGCCTTGCGGAGGTTCAGCGGAGGCTTTGCATGAAATGGAACTAGAGGGGAGCTGAGTGGCTCTGGCCCGCGGTTTCTCCTTCTCACTAAGAGAATCTGGCACTCTACGCTGATGAACAACTCAGTTATTGTTTATTTTGTATATTACTGGGGGTTCACTGCACATTTGCACTATACAGCCAACCGCGCCTGGCTATGACAGTTAAAATCATATAAATGGAAATAATGTAATGTTAGAAGAGTTAATATGAACAAGAATTTAGAATTATCTACAAGTTGCAGAGCAAATACACATAATAATATTACCTCGCTTTTATCTTTTAATAGGTAATCATGGTGTGGAGAATAATGACCACCAATTCCATAATTCACAACCTAGAAAAAACGTTATTTTAATAGCATATTGAGAGTTGAAAAAAAAAATCAAGAATATGAAATTTTAATTCTAATTAATAGTAATATTATTTTTACATATAACAAATGTTCCTGTTTCTACATTAGGTTCCTTTATCTTTATATTATAAATTTGTATAATAAACCTAACACCAAAAGAAGAAGTGAACAGTGTAATCAATGAAATGTGTTCACCTGATATTTGAAACCTAAACCTTAACTTTTCAGTGGTGTATTCTCACATGTTATCTGGTTTCCCACCATTAAACCAACTTTTTCATTATGTCCCAAGTAACCACAATGTCAGTTTTTACATGGGAAAGGTTAGATTTACATTAGTTGCCAAATTGACATTGGTCTTACATATGGCCAACAGTGGTTGCAACATTTACCCAACCATGGAAAAGGGAGTCAAAATTATCTTTAAAAACAACTTTCTCATGTGAAGACAACTTACAAGTATGCAGCAATAACAGTGTTTCTTGTCGAATATTTCAGTCACAGCACATACTGGAAATATAATATATTTATGAAAGTAGAAGCTATTTCTAATTTGCAGTCACTCACCAGTGCTTTGTTAGCCACCATGGATGAAAGATGTGTTGGGAATTGCTTATTGTTTGTCTCTTTAGCTGTTGTACAACAAGAACATTCTTACAGGTATTATTGTGAAGGTGGTTAAACAATGTCATGTGCAGATTAAATTCCATAAAAGGTGGAAAAATAAGTAAACTCTAGAAAGGTTTGGTGCTACCACTTGAAGGTACATGGAAACAATGATAACATGTGACTGAGAAAGTGCTGTGTACTTTTTTAATTTTCATAAATAATTTGTTTACATTTGACCTCACAATAAATTATGTATATATCATTACGTTGGTACAACGTAAAACCATACATTGGCCCAACGCAAAAACCAGATGTTGGCCCAATGTAAAAATCACAAGCTGGACCAACGTTGGAACCACAGCCAAGATTACTGTTGCCCAACAGTATGCTCTTATGTTTTGCCAACCATTTTCAGTATGGTTGGCCCAACGTTGGGCCAGCCACTTTTGGTAACTTGGGGTAGAAATTGCCGGAAAATTTGAAGTTGTCAGACTTCTGTTCTTGTTTTACTTGCATGCCTGTCTTGGTGTTTTATTTCTTTTATATATAACTAATATATACAATAAATAAGAATTGTTGCAGTAAACCAGGTCAAATTTTCAGAATACTCCACTGTCACTCTCAGGGTTTAATACTAGGATTTTGTGAGATATTGCACCATGCTGTGAAAGCATCCTTCTACAATATTGAGTTGATATATTATTATGCATGTTTGATGTAGGACTGATAGGTTGATTGATTGATTGAGTTGGTGTTTTAAGTCCACTTTATGCACAGTAAGGCTAATCGGGACTGGACCTACAGTTTTAAAGTGGGATCTGAAACACTTTGTTCCTCCACCGGGTATCAAACCCGGGACACCTTGATTTCAAGGTGACAATACTACCTAGGAATGATTGGGTAGCAAATTCCAGAATTAAGTGTATCCTTGCCATGAAAGTATTCTGTGGTATGATGCAAATCTTAATAGTATTTGGGTTGCAGTGATCATACACCCCACCCCACTCACCATCAAATTTCTGGTCCTAGCAACAAATACAATAGTGGGCCCCTTGACCAACACAACATAATAGCTATTATATATTTTAATCTGGCTGTATTATTACTACAGAGACACATAAAGGAATTAATTTTGATATTTAAAAGATTTTTATTGTTATTTGGTAATTTGCATGGGACCCATTTATAGCCAGACCCCAGTGCGGTGGGTCCAACTGAAAACCCCATGTGATGATCCTGGCAATGACTAGCATACAAGAAAAAGCTGCATGTATCAGTTTTAAAATTACCATTCAACAGGATAGAGCACCAAACAAACTTTTCTATATGTGTGAAGAATGTGTGAAATGTTGGATTCTGAGTGTGATGGGTTATTCAAAATGGGCTCTCTTTACACCACAAGAGGGTGTTGTCAAGTGGTGTGAATTATCAACAATAATAAAATGTTTGCACAAATCTTGCAAACAAAATTCGCATATGTCAAACTTCAATCAAATCTCCTGAAAAGTTAGTGGAGATGGACTTAACAACAACAAAGTATTCAGCCTGTGATATTTCAACAGATTGTTTGTAACCCCCCCCCCCCCAGTTTATTTCAAAATGTCACTTTTCTCACTTATATAGGAAAAGATGCAACCCCATCGCCCCCTTCCTCTTGCTTTAGGTTAACTCACTCATGCTTATTGCCAATGTTGCCAGAAAAATCCAAATTAGAACTCATTATGCAGGGAGTACTCCAGGGATCAATATTGGGACCGATTCCCTCCTTCATTTATATTAATATTCTACCAGACTATCTAAAACCAACAGATACAGTTCTCTATGCAGATGACACAAATATTTTATTACATGGCTGCAATATGGATAACCTCCAGATTACAACCGATGAAACAATGAAAATGTTGGCTGACTGGATGAATCAAAATCAGTTTTATGTTAATGAAACAAAAATTTTCAAAGTAAATTTTAAGCCTAATAGAACTTCAAAAGAGATACTACTTGTTCTTTACAATTAAAAACAAATAGAAGAAATTCCAGAGAGTAAATTTTTAGGTATATGGATTGATGAAATCTATCATCGGAAAAATATATATATATATATATATATATATATATATATATATACACACACACATTATTCGAAAAGTTGAGCTCATATTGTTACATGTTCTGAATCCTGAGGAATATACTGACAAAAGATATGATTAAAACTTTGTACCATGCAATAATTAACTCAAGAATAACATACAGGATACCATTCAGGGGCCTATCATCAAAAGTAGAAACTATTTTCAAACTAAATAACTAACTAAAAAAATGTCAGAATAATAATGCAAGAAGCTAGAAGCTCCTAGAGCAACTAGTAAGCCAATCTTTAAACACCTTCATATATTACCAGTGTCTTGCTTATATATTTTAGAAACAGTGTCATTCATACACGAGCATGCACACTTATTTAACCAAATATGCAACTTCCATGAACACAACACAAGAAAAGCAAAACAACTTTTATTTAGAGACCATAAGATAACAGTTAACAAAAAATAGTATTTACCACACAGGATTAAAACTATACAACAAATTACCCAATGTATTCAAGAAAATGAAGAAAAAAAAAACACTTAGAAATCATGTCAAGGATTATTACAAACTGTATGATTTTTTTGATATGTAACAAATCAGAAAAATTCCATTGCCTACTTGCAATGCGTATATATACATTTAAGTGTACACAACATTTCTATATTTACAAATTTGATATATCTGTTATATAATATGTATTCTTCTGCATTCACTTAATAATTTTCTGTACTATTTATCTTTGTGTTGTATTATGTTTCATTCCATGTATTGTATGTACGGGCATTGTATTGTATTAGTATGTATTGGATTGAAATTCATCCCATAAAGTAGTATACTTTGTACATAATTTAAATCCATAAGAAAAAAAAATTCTAGTGAAATGTAGTGAAATGTTATCCAATGACAACCATGACAATGACAAAACCATGAATGTACCCATTCTCAATAAAACTGTCTACCTATCTATCTGATCAGAATCTCAATTATTTATGTTGGTTAAAATAGGGAGGCAAGAGCATTTACGAACATGAAAACTAGACACTAACCGTGAAATAAAGAGAAGCTAATCCAACATTTTCTACAGAAACTTCCTTGAAATCCAGAAAAATGTAAACTTTCGAATTTACAGTTGGAGCTAAAAATAGCAAAACAGATACATACACAAAAAATTACCACCAACATTATCCAGGAAAAATCAGGTTCTGCTGTGCAGTGCAATATCAACTGCAATTGTTGCTAATTCCTTGTACACATTTAATTTTTGTTAGTTCAAAATGTGAACCAAAAGGCCAGCACATGAAATAAATTTGCTGATTTGAATAATTTAATACCAAAAATTTGATAATGTTTGCTCATAAACAATTTAGATTTCAGACTGTTTATGTATTTTTCTACTGCTCTAGCACTATTACATGGATATAAACTATATTGATCTCCAAAAAAGTACAAAATTTAATTTAAAATTGCATTAAAGGACAATAAGCTTTAAAATATACAGAACTAAAATAGCACCATGAAACAAACAATAAAATTAATAATAATCCTAAAATCTGAATCCTGTTATTGATACTAACCTGAAGCAATTCAGCTTCATGTTGCCAGGAATTGGTGTTGAGACCTGTTATCCTTCCAACTCTTTCACTCAGCTGCTGAATTAAAGGGTGACTATTGTCCAGAAGCCATGCAGTCTTGGAAGTTCTTTTCGGAGAAATAGTGTTTAGATCATGTCCATAGTTTTGAACTCTTGATCGAGATAACTACAATAAAGCCATAAATTTATTAGAGTTTCAAGTGTTCATGAACATTTGTTAGACACAGCAAGACAATCAGTGAATGTGCAATAATATTTTAAATATGACAACTTATTATTAAAATGTTCAAAATACGTGATACATCAGCAAATATTTTTCACAAATTTATGCAGTTGTTTAAAGTAAGTCATAGAAAGGAGAAAAACACAATATACAAAACAGAAATAGAAAGAGGCAAGAATGGCGAAAAGGGAATATGAGAGATTGATTGATTAATTTTACATCACTTTTCTTCCACTTTTGGCTAACTGCGAAGATGAGAACGAATGGCGATAAGATGAAACTGATGAAGGGACAATCGCAAAGGTATGTGAACATGTCACACAAGCCCACACAGGATTATTATACTACTTGTGGGTCCAGACACCAGACCTTGTTAGTCTGCAAAATGCAGTTCGGAATGTACTACATGGAAGAGAGGTAAACATTTTGGTGCCTTCCTTAAAGGTCATTCCTTGCATCCTGGAACATGAGATTTGATTGATTGATTGATTTGGTGTTTTAAGTCTACTTTAGGCACAGTAAGGCTAATCGGGACTGGACCTACAGTTTTAAGTGGGATCCGAACCACTATGTGCCTCCACTGGGTATTAGACCCAGGACCCCTTGATTACAAGGTGACGACGCTACCACTGCGCCATTGGGAAGGCCCTGGAACATGAGAGAAACATATGTGAGAAAGAGAGGGAGAGAAAGAAGAGATGTAGAGAAAGAGTATATAATAGAAACATTTTATTTACTGCAGGCCTTAGGCTGCTCTACTACCTAATTCTGGACAATTAGAAGAAACAGTATGTGTATTTATGGCACTAAAGTAAACGATTTTACATGAAAGAATAGAACAATCATTAATTACATAAAGAATTGGAACAATCATTAATGAAAATTATAATAAAAATTTAAATAGAGAATACAATGAGTGACCAGCATCCACACACAAATACATGCAAATTTCAAATCATGACTAAAATAACATATACACACAGGGCCAGACTGGGACCGCCAAGAGGATGGTGGCAATTTTCCTCGATAGGGTGCCGAGTGTGAGCAGTTGGGGAAAAAAAAAGCGCTGAATGTATTTTCGGAAAGGCACTGAGAGGCTGCACCGGGATTTTATGAAATATTTGTGGTGTCTTGTAAGTGCTTGCCAAAAAAAAGACCATCACTTTGTTTTCGTTGTTGCTTACACATATGTGGTAACACTCAAATGTTGCTTTTGTGATAAAAATAAAAATAATACAAGATGTTCTTTGAAATTCTTGAGTGATATAGCAAATAAAACATCATAGGACAGAGCATTCCAATCTTGAAGAGAAAGAAAGAGAGAGAGAGAGAGAGAGAGAGAGAGAGAGAGAAAGACAGAGAGAGAGAGAGAGAGAGCAGAATGTAGTTGAATGTCTATTTTTCACTAACTTCTTCCATTGTATGAATGTACTGAATGCCTAAATGTCAGTTTCTCATGGAGATAGCTAGGTGTTGGTTAACTTTAATATCTTGTATACTACAGACAAGATTGATGCAGACCTCACTCAGCCACATTAGAAGTTCATCTGTATTGAGCGAGGGAAAGGCTCATTTCACCTGATCAAGAGAATGTAACAAACAACGGCCCCCGTGGCGAAGTGGTTAGCACATTGTGCTACGACGCCAGGGGTTCCAGGTTCGAATCCTGGCCTGGGCATTCATCAATTTCATCATGTCATCACTCATCTCCATCTTCGCAAATGATCCAAAAGTGACACAAAAACAAAGTAAAATAAAGCAAGTCAATCAATGACTAACAAATGCAGGAATTCTGTAACTCTTTTGTGTGTTCTGTTCAGTTTTTGCTGTAGCTATGGGCAGGGAAGGACTGAGCTTAACAGTTTGCCCAACCACTTCTAGAATCCTGACTATGGCACTGGATAAAGAAAGGGGGAAATTAGAGAGAGGGACAGGAGGGAGGGGTGAAAGAGAGAGGAGGGGGAGATAAACAGGAGAGAAAGAGAGAGAGAGACAAACAGACAGACAGAGAGCTCTTGCATCAGCATGTCTCATTTATATATAAGAATTAACCCTTCATTGGTCGCGCATAGTCTCTAGTTACGGGTGTGTGGTTTTAGCATTACCATTTATCAATGATTGTTTTGTCAACACCCACCTTCTGTCTAGATGAGTTTCTGACCTTCCTCTTTTACAAAACAACTTTTTTTTTTCAGATCTGTTAGTCAGATCTTTGAGCCACTAAGGGGGGTTCATTGAAGCACCCAGTGTCTGAGTCTGTGTGCGACTATCGGTGTATCTAGTTTTTACTGAAAATCTGGTCTGTGGTTTCATGCCCGACTAATGAAGAGTGCCTTTTTGTTGATTTGTGTGTTTGTGATTTCTATTAAACCGTGATACTTGTGCAATAACTGAACAGTTGATGAAATAAGATGACATAAAGAAAAAAGACCAAATTAAACAGCTATACCTGGAAATTTCGAGGGAAAGTTATTCAATAGAGGGACAGCTTGATTCAGGTGACATTGAGATGCATCAGCGTAACATTTGTAAGAGTGTCATAAAAAAAAGAAAAAAGATTTTCAATCACCAGTTATTTTATTTGCAAAATAAACTCATTTTTTCAATTGCCTCCCAGTATTGCAATCAAAAGGTCCCAGTTCGATACCTGGTGGAGGCAAATAGTGGTTCTACTCGCTTTAAACTGTAGGTTTAGTCCTGATGAGCTTCTTTGTGCATGAAATGGACTTAAAAACAAAAACATAAAAAAAAAATCCAATTTTATGGTCGCACATGTAACATTTAAATTTTCATTATCTGAAATGTTACGTATTTTGTCCTGTGTATTTAATTTGTTAACTAAAAATGTACATTTCATAGTTTTGTAGAATCTCAATTATTTGCAAAACAAGACGTAATGGTAATAATTTAGGGTTTGGCTCTTGAGACCTTTAATTGAACATATTTTAAGAACAAGGTCTCTGGCACCGTGGGTGACCATCCATGTATTTTTCCTTGTGTGACCCACGAAGGGTTAAATATGTAAACTTACCAAAGGCTTTGCTAAATATTTGACTAGATCAATTTCTCTATCCGATATAACATCATGGAAGTAGACAATGTGTGGATTTTGATATTGTTCCTCCACTTTAATTGGGTGTAGGATGTAGTAGTGGTTGTTTCTGTCATCAAGCCAACATTTTAGCTGAGAATTCTTTTGTATGTCCTGTAAGTGAAGCAAAATTTTAAAGATTAGATCATTAGGCAACACTCGTTTTATTTTTTCTTTCTAAGCAAAGAAAATATATATATAAATATTTTTAGTTGTTATTTGAATTAGAATTTAAAATTTAAGATTTGGTAATCCAACAGAGAGACAGCAATAATTTTGAATTAAAGTTACACAGGGTATCTGATAAGTCAATATCTATTTTTAAGTTGGTAATGCATAATGTAGAAACCATTGTAAAATAGTAACTATCACAGGAAATGAAAACTAATTCTGTACCATTTATGTTGCAGGTCACTGAACATACCACCAACGCTTAGCACAGAAGAGCGAGCCAGAATTGCTTCAAGGTACGAGGTGTGGAAAATTTGTATACCATTACATTTGCTCTAGGCTCCACAAAAGATGTATATGCCGTGAAATATTTTGACAAGTTCGAATCCCTAGCTAGGCAATGTAACAGGTGGCAAGTGCACACTCTTTGCTTGACTACTGTAAAGTAAGTGAAGGAACATTACAAATATTAATTTTTTTCATAATTAGTACAAGTAATAATATAGATAGATAGATATATAGATACCAATAATTTTTCACCACGGCATAATAAGGCATAGTTTTCCAGATCTTCCTCAGGTGTGAAGGAAGTATCTGCATACTCTGGGAAGTCTTGCTGAATCTGAGATTCCATCAGGTCCATTGTTTCATCATTGTAGTCATCCATCTGCCAAAAGTTCATCAGGAATGAACAGTACAAATCACAATTTGCAAGGATAATTGAAATCATGTATCAGATATTGAAATAATCATACATTGCTCATTTGTAAGTAACATGAAACTTCACAAACGAACCAGAAAATAATTTAAATGAAAAATTGCAGCCTCCACTAAAAGTCAAACCTGGGTCTCTGGCATACAATGCCATTGCTCTACCAACTGAGCTACCAAGCCAACCCTCATTTCAACTGATATATCAGAGCTGGCTCTGTAGCTCAGTTAGTGTAGCAATGCCCCTGTGTGCCAGACCTAGGCTCGAGTCCTGACCAAGACTGAATTTTTCATTTTAATTTCTACATAGTACATCTCATGTGAGTGCCAAAATAATTTCCAACTGTGAAACAACTTGGTATTTAAAAATTAATGCATTTTAAAATTCAAAATTAATGAAACAATTAAAATGAAAGTTAATGACAAGGTAGAAATAAAATGTGTGTTCTATTGTGTTGACCACATGGAAGAGTTGAGGGTGGTGGAGAGTTTCAAATATCTAGGAAGCATAATTGAGAGAAGTGGAAGAATAGATGGGGAGGCAAACAGAAGAGAACAAATTGATGGTGGACTCTATCAAAGTGTTCGAAGATTAATATGGAGCAGGGATTTATAAACCTATGAAATGAAATAAGGTACGTACTATGTGCCAATAATTACGTACAGAGCAGAGACTTGGACAATTACAGAGAGAGACGAAAGGAAGATGCAGGCAGGGGAGATGAAATTTTTAAGGAGTATATTGGGGAAGACTAGAAGGGATAGAATAAGGAATGAGGAGATCTGACAGACAGTGGGGGTGGTGAAGCTTTAGGACAGGATAGATCAGGCACAGATGAGATGGTTTGGACACATGAAGAGAATGGATGCAGAAAGACTACCAGTAAGAGCTTACAATGCACAAGGAGTGGGAATAAGACCAAGGGGGAGACCAAGATGTGAGTGGAAACAGCAGATAGAGGAGAGTGTTAGGGGAAGAGGACAAGATTGGAACACCGTGGAAAGAGAGGAGTGGTGGAAGACCAGGAAAAATTGGAGAGGCTTGACTTCTATGCCAACCCAGCCAGAGGCAGGAAACAGCAAGGGATGATGATGATGTTTGATTTCAATCAGTTTCACTTACTGTTTTTAAAGTATGATCTAGGTACTGAAGTATGACATCTTGTCTCACAGTTCTGTTGCCTTCTAATCCAGCCAGTTGGTAAGCTTCTTCCAACCACTCCATGGCTCTGCTGTATAACCCAGAATGGTAACATAATCTTCCCATGTAGAAACAATCTTGCGCTGTAAGACCTGTAACATTTAGCAGAAATTTAGAAAGGATATGTTGAAATAATTCCAAAAATTAAACAAACCAATATTCAGGATCTTAGTGGAAAAAAAAAAACAACATAATATTGTACCTTGATTATTTCTTCTTGGTAAATTGAGGATACTGCTACTCATATAAATTTTACAATGTACACAAACTCATTCTTTGCTTGTGCAGTGGTATTATATTGTGAATTTTAGCAACATTTGTACCTTGTTGGATAGCTGATGAATCAAGGAAGTAATTTAAGTAATTTGTACACTTCGTGTCATACCACTTTTGTTATTAATATATTGCCAAGCAAACTAAGAGTACATTTTTTTATCACCACTTGTAAGTTTAGACCCACCCCTTACTTACATGTGCTTGTTATTTGGGGCAAACTTTTTTTTCAACGAACCATTTATTTGTTAGCTATCAGAAAACGCTGAAATAAGTGCCATACAATGAGCTGTTTTTTTCTCAATTCGTATTTTTATGTGGAAAATTGTAATTAAAAAAACAATAAAAATTCTATTATCTCGAAAACTACTAATTTTTGGACGAGGTATCATATGGTCAAATTTATTGCAAATTGCCTCTACTTTAACCCCTTTCAGGGAATACATCTAATTAGAGGTCACCCTGTATATATACATACATACATACATACATACACACACTACACACATATATGTATAAATAAATGTTTGTGTGTGTGCACCTTTGTGGCTGCTAGAGGAGAGGGGTTTGTGTTTTAAATGGTGAATGGGGTCACTCCATACTTCATTTTATGTCACTCAACTTTAAAGAGAAAAAGCTTCGAACAAATCATATTTTCAATAAATGCTAAAATATTGCTGATTTCAATTTGTATCTTGACAGAAAGGAAAGGCCAAGTCCACTTTATCATCAGAACAGCTAATAGGAACTGGGTCTACAGATAGTTTTTAAAGTGAGATTTTGACTCCTGTGACTTAACTTTTGCGGATCCGAATCGAACTTGGGCAGAAATGGGGGGGGGGGGGTGGCAGAATCAAAATGTTTTCTGCCCCATAAAAATAGGGCGCAACTACTTTTCTAAATTAAGTTTATATTTGCGAAATCATAAAAATTACTCATTAACTTGCTTCTCTGGTCCCAGGAGCTTAAGACAAGTTCCATCAGCTTATTAATTCTGAAAATTTGTTAGGTGGGCAAGTGCTTCTGCCAAATTTCACCTAATTAGTCTGGGACTTCTTGAATGTAAGACAATAGCGATCACCACGCTAATATATATATCTAACGCCCATCATTCTGTATGTAATTTCATGATCAATTGTTGTTACGGATCTGATCAAGAGAATGAATTCAATATCGATTATTCTGTATTTTTAGTCATGATTTTTATAAATGTGTTTGACAATGCATGCTGAAACCGAAAAATATTTCCAACAAAGGATACCACGTTCCAACTTGCCCATGTGTTTTAATTCAGTGATGTTGAAAAATAATGTATGTGTAACTTCACATACGCGAAAAAAACAAGAAAAAACTCTGGGATAGCAGCAAGTGCCTCCTATGTCGCTCGTAGGAAGTGTATTCTACAAGAGCCATGAAAACTAATAATCTAAATATGTTTAATTCTATTTTGCCATTAAAATATTATGTGTTTGTGTCTTCGTCTCAAGCAATAGTGTGTGTAAATGTGTGTGTGATTGTGTGTCGTTGTTTGTGTACTCGTTTCCACCCGATGAAGAGAAGAAATAACCTGGATATGTGTCTTAGAAATTTTCGTGTAAGTCAGGTAAGTGCTTGCCTTGATATATTGTTCGCTTTTTCGATCAAAGAATGTCCCCACAGTTACGTATTCCGATCGGCCGCAGAGAGAGGGGAGGGAAGGAGAAACAGAAGCGCCTTTTTCTTTCAAGAATGGGTGAAAACGTCATGAAAGGGAGCGACCCCTACCCGCCTGACCATCAAACAGTCTCAACCCCCGTTACTCGGTCAAAGACCCACGACACCCTGGTTCGGAAGCAGAGGTTGCCAAATTTATCCGACCTCAGCATAGCACACGCAAACGTTCGTTCTTTAATCCCGAAAATAGACGAACTGAGGTTCGTGGTACGCCAACGTGCTTACGATATCGTAATAATAACGGAAACGTGGCTCTGTAGCGCAGACGGGACGAACGAAATCAACATCCCCGGTTACTCGGTTTTCCGTAACGACAGAAACAAGAAAGAAGGCGGGGGCATTGCCATATTTATCCGCTCGGCGCTGGCAGTAAAATTCGTAGACTTCCGACCATCCGAAGACAATGATATTGAATATATTAGCATGATAGTTAGTGTAAGTGACTTAAAACTTGGCATTTGCGCGTTTTACCGTCCACCAAATGTACCCTATACAAATCTCGCCGTCATAGAAGAAATTATTTCAGATAACTATGCCAGTGTAGACACTTTCCTTATGCTAGGCGATTTTAATTGCGACATGCTCAGCACACAAAAAGCGGAGACCCTGTTTCTTAAAGATATTATAAAATCGTATAGTTTAACACAATTGATTGATAAACCCACTAGAATAACAGAATCTTCCGAAACATTGTTAGATTTAATAATTGTTGACAACCCCAACATTGTATCTTCTTTCGAAATCGCGAGTCCAATCGGAACTTCAGACCACTGCTTGACGAGCGTGTCACTGCATTGCGCAAAACCCAGGGATAAAGCCAAGTACGTTACGTACCGAGATTTTAAGAAATTTGAATATGAAAATTTTTGTCTAGATGCTGTAAACATCAATTGGAATGAAACGTTTAAACTTGGAAACATCGATTCTAAAATAGAATTTCTTGAGAAAAATCTCGTCGACCTGTTTAACGTTCACGCCCCATTACGAACGGTTAGGGTGACGAAAGAGCCAGCGCCGTGGCTAACGGATAATCTTAAGCTGCTTATGAAATTGAGGGATGGTGCGCTGCGTAAATACAAGCGAAGCAAATTAATTTTACATTGGGACGAATATAAAAGATTAAGAAATTTTACCACCTCTGTTACGAGGCAAGAGAAGAAAGCTTATTTTTCTTTTATTGTAAATAACAATAAGAGAAATTCAAAAAATATGTGGAATAGCCTGAAAACAATTGGTATCGGTGGCAAACGGAACGCGGGAGAACTTCCGCCTCACCTGAGCAGTCCCTCTGAAATTAATAAACATTTTGCAAATGTCTACGACAGTGTTCCTCGAGACAACGCCATTATTGCAAAGGAGTGCAAGTATTTCTTAGAGAACTGCTTTCAAAACGATGCAAAAGAATTATCCTTTCGCCAGGTTCAAGATTCTGAGGTTGAAAAGGCAGTGTACAGTATTCGATCAAATGCTGCAGGAGTGGACAACATTACGTGCAAAATGCTTAAACTGGCCCTTCCCTTCATACTTACGGCATTCACGCATACCACAAATTTTTCTCTGAAAACCAGCCAATTTCCAAATGCATGGAAAGAAGCTCGAGTTATTCCGCTCCCCAAAAAGCAGACGTTAACCTCTCTAAGCGATTTAAGACCAGTCAGCATTCTATCAATATTTTCAAAAGTCACAGAAAAGATAGTATCTATACAATTAAAAGAGTACATTGCAAAATATAAAATCTTACCTGATTCTCAATCAGGTTTCCGTACTTCTCATAGTACAAACACGGCATTATTATCTGTCACGGACAATATTTTACGTTCGATTGACGATAAAAAACTAACTATACTAGTATTATTAGACCTTTCTAAAGCTTTCGATCTTGTCAATCATAACCTTCTCCTAGCAAAAATGAAATACTACAGTTTTTCGAAGCCTGTAATAAACTGGTTCCAATCATATCTACACGAAAGAAGACAAAGGGTTTTTTACCCTGCCGACACCGGATCATCACCGATAACATTAAATGGAGGAGTCCCGCAAGGTTCCATTCTGGCCCCCCTTTTATACACCTTATACGTCGCTGATATATCAAAGACCATCAGCCATTGTAATATACATTGTTACGCGGATGATACGCAGTTGATGATATCGTCATCACCATCGGATTTGTTAAACAAGATAGATAATCTAAACAATGATCTACATACCCTTAACAAGTGGCTCACTGCAAATGGGCTCGCAATTAACCAGAATAAATGCGTATACACAATTTTAGGCTCTAAGTATTATCTTGAAAAAGTAAATTATGATACAATTAACATCAAAATTAAAAACCAAAACATAATTTATGCACCAACCGTTAAAAATCTAGGCCTTACTTTCGATCCCAAACTTTCCTGGGCAGGGCATATTTCAGCGCAATGCACAAAAGCGCTAACAATAATGAGATCACTCTACAGGAGGAGAGACTTTTTCACTAAAGAAACGAAATTATATCTCATCGAAACTCTAATATATCCTATTTTCGATTACTGTGATGTGGTGTACGGCACGAATTTACAACGTAAAATATCGATCAGAATACAAAAAATACAGAATTCTTGCATTCGTTACGTTCTCTCGATCAGGAGAAATCAGCACATCCTACCCTTGCTCAATACATATAAAATCCTTAACATGTCTAGGCGACGCCTCCTGCATCAGTGTTCTACAATATATAACGTATTAAAATTGCAAACACCTAGCTATCTCCACGAGAAATTGATATTTAGAAATTCCATACATCCATACAATACTAGAGGTCGGCGAAAAATAGACATTCCCCGCCACTCTGCTGTCAGTTTCGAAGGCTCCTTCTCCCTCTGGTCTGCAAAGGTTTGGAATGCCCTTCCCGATTATGTTTCTTTTGCTACAACACCCAAAAACTTCAAAGAACAAGTCGTATTATTTTTATTGCAAAGACAACAATTGAGCATTAGCTCGTACGGCTAAGCAACAGGAATCAAGTAAAGTAAAACCATGTATTTCGGAAACACTTATCTGACACAACGAATATTTATTTCATCCTGTGTGCATGCTATTTTAGTATCGATTTGGAAATTGCGTATGTACACGTGTGTATGTTAATGTATCTGTCATTGTATTCTCTTATAATTTTATTATTTTTCATTTATGTCAAATTCATTCATGTTATGTTATCTGATTTCAGTATTATTCAGTATTATAAATGTATGTATTGTAACTTTTATTCACCAGAGTTAGGTGGTAGAGCAGCCCAGGGCTGAATCTCGCTCTGTAGTAAATAAAAAGACTTTTCAATTCAATTCAATTCAATAGATACATCAAGCTGTGTAACTTTCCATTTGTTAAATTTTTAATGGGCAACTAACAATCAAGAGGAATTCACCACATTGCTGCTACTGCCTTATTGTGTAGATGCACTTGCAAATTTTCAGAACCGATCCTTTGATCTACACAGCCTTCACTGCCAACAGCTTTATCAGATTTCCTTCATGTTGAAGGCACATTCCTGATATTGCAGAGTCTGGAACTTGTAACGCTCACTTTTACACTAACATTCTAGCTTCACAAATAGATCTAGCCCATTATTCTAAAAAATAGAACACTGTACTTTTAAAAATGAATTCATAAAGGGCTACCGTGCTTGCGTCAAAAATTCCATGCAGGCTATCTTCGTGTACTATTGTTCCACTCATACGAATACAGATGTTCTGTGGTGACAAGTTTGAGTCACGTGACAACTCATTTGTAACTTTCACATTCATTGAAATGGGGTGGTGTTTTCCTGCCAAATTCCGTGGACAAAGAAAAGGGAAGAGGGGGAGGTGGTCTTCGATCCTGGCCACTTGTTTGACAGTTCCAGGAATATACCTAGGTAGGAGCGCTTGAGGCCACATCTGCGTTCGCCAAATGGAGCTTCCTGTTGTGTGACAGAAAATGTTGTAATATAATGGCGAAGTGGGAAAGAGTAACTAAATTTCCAATAATTTCTTGTTTCCCTCAAATATCATCCCCCCCAGGGATAAAATTCATCAAGCAGAGAGGGGGACAAGTATCCAGTAGAGGAATTCCCCCATCCCCCCTACAAATACCACACTGCATAGATACCATTTAAAACTGTTATAGGTACTTTTATCATGAACCAGTTAGCAAATGAGATTATGAAAACCTACCTATGCTACAAATGTTAAATGTATATTGTTATTGATGGTGGGACACATGAATATTTGCTATTGTCAAGTATATGCTGTCTAATGGGAGAACTTACAACGTCTCAACCATTTATTAATTCGCACACTGGTTGAATTAATTGAATCAAATTTGGCTCAAAGGAGCAAAACACAAAAGAAAAGGTAGTTTTGCTTCATGTATGGAACTATCGCCTGAACAAGCTGGAAAGTGCAGGATAAGATAAGACAAGATGCATTTTAAAAATTTTATTATTATTATTTTTTTTAGATGTAATTCATCAGAAATGGGAGGCCCACATAGCCACATGGTTAGCACTCTTGCCTTTGGTGTCCCAGGTTCCATTCCCAGAGGGAGCCCCCAAACCTTTGGTGTTAACCCAGCATCAGGAGGACAACTGGGGATCTACTTGAAGAGAAGAAAGCAGGGACCTGTAACGTAACCCAACTTGTAACGCTGTCAAGTTAAAAATGGAACTATCGATATGCGTTACAATGGCATTGGCGTTCCACACAGTACCGGACAGATTGGACCTACCTACAACCTGGGTAAATTAGGCGTACTGTTACTCAACGACCCATTCGCTTCAGGTACTGAGTGGAACGGGTCACGAATGGAATGGGTATGATCCTATCCGCACATACTGTACCTGAACGATGGCTACCGGGTACAAAATGGAACCACAAGTTGGTAACCGGTACTGAAGCACTATGACCAGCGCTTGTTATTAAAATACCGGTACGTGGATAGAAATGGATGAAGCGGGTAACATTTGTAACAGGAACTTACAGTACGTATCATAACATACTGAGCGTATCCGAATTAAGTTTACTGTCAATCAAAATTCCACAGCAGCAAATGGAATACCGATAAATATACACTTCTTCGTTTAAAAGATTATTATAACAACTTTAGAAAAAAGTAATTCCTGATCTTTCTGGATAATTATTTATCCGAAAAATATGTATAAATACTATCTCGTTTATATTTCATTAATTTGTTAATAATGGTATCAGCTATGCAAAAATTTCAAAGACCGTCACTCTGGCAAACTATTAACAATAGAAACAATTAGTTTTAAAAAGCTCATGTATAATATACATACTAATTACAACGACCTGCGCAGAAGGTCGATATTCGTCCTTCAGGAAACCTGTTACTAGGAGGCATGTGCAGTAGGCCCCATAACTTTTAAAATAGGTAGAGAAGTGAAATTGAGTTTGACGGTAGATTATGCTAATTAGAGCACGGCAAATCAACATGATTGTGGAAAACCGGAAGTTGATGGATGCCACATTGAAAAATTTTACTTCTTAAGATAGAGAAGTGAAACTCGGTTCAACGGTAGCTTATGCTAATTAAAGCATGGCAAATAAACACGATTGTGGAAAACCGGAAGTTGATGGACGCCATATTGAAAAAAATTACCTTTTAAGATATAGAAGTGAAATTCGGTTTGATGGAAGCTTATGCTAATTAGAGCATGAAAAATCAACATGATTGTGGAAAACTGGAAGTTCATGGACGCCATATTGAAAAATGTCACTTCTTAAGATAGAGAAGTAATAATCGGCTTGGTGGTAGCTTATGGGAATTAGGGCCGCGTCCGAATCGGCAGCAGATGTCACCTAGAGCACCGTTCCATCCGGGGACTCAGGCAACCTCCGTTGTCCGAATTCGCGGCAGACGTGGAGTCTGAGGGGAGAGCTGAGAGGAGCGACAGATGCACGCTTGGACTCCCTGTGACCCTGCGCTTGGCAGCCATATTCTAACTTTCACTTTGTGCAGACAGCATTTACTGATTAGACGATGTAAAACTCAGTGATACTTTAACATTTTATCGATAATACTGAATGTAGAAAAATTGTAAATGATGAAATAGCATGTTACATTTTTAAAATGAGTAGTAAATAGGTGGAAATCATTGTGATGTTTGTTTGGTGTCTGCCTTCTGCTTCCGTGCGGTGCGCCTGCGCCCCAGAGCGCGGTGGGTGAAGTTCGGGCTGACACCTGGCGGGAAAAGTGATAACCGTACTACAAGGGGACATGTAGATTCGGACGACTTGGACGTGACTTCGACGGCACGCGAAAGCAACGGGAGAGAGCGGGACGGAGCGCTTGCCAATCCGGACACGGCCCAAAACATGGCAAATCAACGTGATTCCGGACAACCGGAAGTTCATGGACGCCATATTGAAAAATGTTATTTCTTAATATAAGGGAGTGAAATTCGGTTTGATGGTAGCTTATGGGAATTAGAGCATGGCAAATAATATGATTCTTGAAAACCGGAGGTTGCTGGTCGCCATATTGTAAAACGTTAATTCGTAAGATAGAGAATTCAAACTCGGTTTGACGGTAGCTTATGCTAACTAAAGCATGGCAAATCAACATGATTGTGAAAAACCGGAAGTTGGTGGACGCCATATTGAAAAACATTACTTCTTAAGATAGAGATGTGAAATTCGGCTTGATGGTAGCTTATGGTAATTAGAGCATGGCAAATCAACATGATTGTGGAAAACCGGAAGTTGGTGGACGCCATATTTAAAAATTTTATTTTTAAGACACAGGAGTGAAATTCGGCTTGATGGTAGCTTATGGAAATTAGAGCATGGCAAATCAACGTGATTCTGGGAAACCTGAAGTTCATGTACGCCATATTGAAAAATGTTATTTCTTAAGTTATACGAGTGAAATTCGGTTTGATGGTATCTTATGGGAATTAGAGCTTGGCAAATAAACATGATTCTGGAGAACCGGAAGTTGATGGTCGCCATATTGAAAGACGTTAATTCTTAAGATACAGCAGTGAAATTCGGTTTGATGGTAGCTTATGGTAATTAGAGCATGGCAAATTAACATGATTATGGAAAACCGGACGTTAACGGAAAAAAAATACTTTAATATTCCTCTTTCCTTTGGTGATTGCTTATGTTAATTAGAACATGATCAATTTATATGATATTATAAAACCGAAAGTCGATGGACGGGATAATAAAAAATGCATTTTATTAAGATGAAGAAGTGAAATTCGGTTAGATTATTGCTTTGATTGATTGATTGATTTAGTTTATTTTACTTCGCGTTTTGTGCCTCTTGGCTAATTTGCGAAGATGGGGACGAGTGATGAAATGATGAAATTGATGAATGGACATTCACAAACAACCAAGCCCGACCGGGATTCGAACCCGGGACCCTTGGCGTCGCAGTGCGATGTGATAACCACTCGGCCACAGGGTCGGGCAGGTTAGATTAATGCGCTTGCTAATTCGAACATGAACAATGCATATGCTGTTGTAAAACTGGAAGTTGATAGACGCCATGTTGAAAAAGAAATACTTTTGAGTGTCGATTTAGTTTTTATTTATTAAAAATTAAATATGAATTCCATCAACCTCAGGTTTTCCAGAATCATGTTAGTTTTCCATACTCTAATTAGCATAAACTACCGTCAAAACGAATTTCACTTCTCTATCTTAAGAAGTAACGTTTTTCAATATGGCGTCCATGAACTTCCGGTTTTCCACAATCATGTTGATTTGCCATACACTAATTAGCATATGCTACCGTCAAACCGAATTTCACGTATCTTTCTTTAAAAAAAAGGTAAAGTGTTCCCCTGTGCTTAGCACCACGCCATGAAGGCATATAGGGGGTGTGGGGTTAATGCCCCACACTTTCTTGATCTGGTCATGAGTGAGGGTGATGTGATCAGCATCACGCCCCTGACCGCCTTTACCCCCCAGGGTTTCCTCCAGGTACCCATGTCTATTCGACGCTGGGTGGGCGCCGGGGCCGCTTCCATCCGGATTTGAACCGGCCGGGATCGAACCCGGAACCTCGAGCATGGTAGTCAGACGCGTTACCGACTGAGCCACCGCGGCCGTATCTTTCTTAAGAAGTAACATTTTTCAATATGGCGTCCATCAACTTCCGGTTTTCCACAATCATGTTGATTTGCCATACTCTAATTAGCATAAGCTACCGTCAAACCGAATTTTACTTCTCTATCTTAAGAAGTGACATTTTTGAATATGGCGTGTAATTTCCAGTTTTACCAAAATCATATTGATTGGCAATGCCAGGTCAACCCGAATTTAAGATCTGTAACTTAGATGGTAACATTTCTCAATATGGCGTACATTAACTTTCCCTTTTTTCCATATGTATTAGTTGGTTATATTCTAATTACATAAACTATCATCATGTCGAACTTTCAATATCTTGCTTGAAAATATTTTTTTAAAATATGTTGGTATCACCTTGCACCCTAATATTACGTGTATTGGTTATATAAAAGTAACATTATTAATAACAAATCTCACGATTCCATATTTATTTTTATATATACAATTTATATTTTATTGCCTACAACCTCCATTAATATTAGTTATTATCGATTTTTCAAGAATTCAACAATGAATGTTTTAAAATGAAGAGTTACGTGACATATATTTTCTGATCCATTCAATACCTATTTGATTTGTTGAAAATAGGTTTTGTTACAATTGTACCCGATCCCAAATCCCATCATGAATTTGTACCGGTATGATTCTAAGGAGAGGTACGTACCGTAACGGAACCGGCATTCAGAGAAGGAACAAGTTCCATGCTTTCTGGTACGGGTATTTTAACGTTCCACTCTGTGTACCCAAAGCTGTCGTCCCCGAAGCACTCTCGGGTACGAACGGAACGGTATAGCAGAAGCGTTACTGTTCGCCTTACCAAGAGGTTCTGGTATTTTCCTTGGAACGGTCCACAGCACTTGGGCCGGTACGCGGTACCCGGTACGGAAATTACGCGGAACGGTGACAAATACCAATGAATTGCGTTACGTTACAGGTCCCTGGAAGAAAGGAAGTAACAGGCTCTGGGTTCAGAAGCCAGAAAACAGTGGCGATGGGACTCGATGTGCTGACCATGTGTCACCCAGTGAAAAGCCACTTAGCAGGCCCTGGCTCTGAGAGCTATTGCACTATGGAGTTTAGTTTAGTTCATTAGAAATAAATAATTTAAATAAACGACGACTCTTCTGCGGTCGAACCAGGAGTACGTTAGTATAATTGAACTGGAAACCGAATTGAAGATTAAGTTTTAGTCACAGTTTTTCCTAAAACGATTACGATGTGTATTAGCAGCTAAATATGTATATATTCAGACCCAACAAAGAAAAATAGGTTCATCAATGAAAAGGGATTTAAAAAGGATAAGTAGAAGTTGAAATTAGAGCAAGAAATTTATGATTATACCAACCTAATAATCTAATGCGATACTATTATTTTCACATCTGATTACAATTTCTCACAAAAAAATTATCCACAATTTCTTTCTCAATATCAATTGAGATTCAGAAAAGGAAAAAGGTGTCAAAATAGACTAATTTTCAAGCATCTATACTGTAATAATTGAAAGATTACAGCTTTATAAATTATTAAAATTCATCTGATATAAATAGATTTATTAGAGACTGTACACTTTGGAAGATTTCATATTTATATTCGAGTCCATTCAAATAAAGTTCATGAAGTACTTTTTTCAAAAAAATCTTACTCTTAACACTGCAGTGGTCACACAGAAAAAAATCAAGTCTTTGGTCTCATGGATCACTGTTGTGATCCATTGAATATTATCAGTTTTACTCAGTATTTGTCAAAATTTATCTGGTTTTATAGTTAGAATGTCCTTTTTAAAGTATTTTTCTGGTTCACTTTAAAGAAAAATGTAAGTGTTTTCACTCCACACATTACAGGAGGAAAGAAATACTAAATCTAGTGAATTATATTTGAATGTGAGGAAACCAACCAAAAAAATCAGTGTATCTTAGAATCAGGCCCATACCCAGGATTTTTTTTGAGACGGGTGGCCAAGCCCGAAACCTTGGTTTTATATATACATAGATATAATTGTCATGAAATATATGTCAATTATTAAATTATTTATTTATTTATATATATTTATAAACATATTTAAAGAAATTAATTTTCTACATTTATAAACTAGCAAATTAATTCCTTTAACGACTGGTTCAAAATGTCAAGAAATTAGAATATAGGTGAAATGTTTTTAATATATGTTAGATATTATTTAATTATTGCTTTTTATTAAAAATGATAATTAAATTTTCATACTTTTATTTTATTATGTTTTTATAATGGTGTAAATCGATTAATGGTCTCTCGAAAGGAAATATTTCTTTATCAGAATTGTAGCTAGAGATTTCAGCACCCAGGACGAGAATGATTTTTGCACCCCCTGCACTGAATTTGCACCCCCTACCTAGATGTTGCTGGCATACTTAGACATTGTAGAAATTTTATGTACTTACTCTTTTCAACTGAATCCGATGCAAAGAAAACTTAGCATTCAAGAAATGTGGCTAATAAAAGGACAGTTGGTTGTGCATCCCACACCATCTTTATTGAAGCAGTGTGTGTTATTGTTCACAACTGCAAAATCGATTGCAAATTAAAGATAACTAGGTGGAGGGACAAAAAATGAGAAACTTTAAGAAGACATTAGTTTCCTATTAAATCAACATGTAAGTGCTATGTTTTATTCCCGACGAAAGGAGATGAGATATGGAGGAGAAATGAAAGGTTGATCAAATTTCTGTGTTCCAGGGGCCTAGGGTGACAATGACAACCACCTTCGCAGCTACGGCTACATTTCTTACTAGTCCAATTTGATATAATTTTAAAATCTTATCTATGACTGTAGAAGTACCATTTTACCCCATGCTGTTACGAGAGCGCGCGCGCGAGAGAGAGAGATAGAGATAGAGATAGAGAGACAGATAGAGATAGAGAGAGAGAAATAGAGATATATATATGTATGCAACATTCACACACAGGCTTTGAGGCTTTGTTATTCCTTCTTTGTATGTGTTTATGATGTTAGTCTTACTAAAGTATGTTTGAAGTCCAAACTAATTGCTTATCTTTGTTGTTATAACACAAACTCTTACCATCGGAAAATTTTAATGGGGGAAAAATTTTAATAGAACAAGATCCTTGGTGGGAAGGTGGGAGATCCCCCTTCTGCCATGGGAATTTGTACCTTGAATGTGACCACCAACACTATGGAATTATCCTTATATTGAAGAACATGTCTGAATGTGAATCAACCACAAAAAGAGGACATATTCTCATCGAGACTGCAGTTTGAAGAAAGTCAAAACAGGGAGTAAATATGGTGAACCATCCCGACCAAATTGGAACATTTATTACAAGGGTTGGATAAAAAGTAATGGCAACACTGCTGTCCCGTGAAAGGGGCGAGTCACAGCGCCACAACCGTTTCGTGGTTGATAAAGGAATGTCAGACGAGGAAGTATAGTGAGTGGAGTGCGGTTGTATGTTATTCAGTCAAAAACAGCAGTGCTCTGAAGCAGAGGACGAGAGTGCAAGCGCCCTAACAATATGTTTAGGCAAGAAGAACAACGTCTCTTAGGCAGACGGTGAACGCAGCCTACTACTGCACCTTCTTGCAACACCACCTTCGTCTCGCATTAAGAAGGAAGCGACGGCACGTTCTGGCACGGTGTCCCATCATCCTGCTTGACAATGCAAAGTGTCACACTGCGAACACTGAGACGGCGCTCCTGCTTAACTGGCAGTGGGAGGTACTGGAACATCCGCCGTATTCACCGGTATGAGACCGTGTGATTACGACCTTTTTGCCAAAATGAAGGAACCACTGGGCGGGAAGCACTACGACACGCGCGAAGCCATCATACGTGCTATAGGGCGGTCACTGCGGGACATCGACAGAGATGGACGCGCTGACGGTGTACGACGCCTTCCATACGTGTGGCAGAAGGTCGTAGAGATGGGGGGGGGGATTACATTGAAGGAATGTAACACGTGCTCCTCTGCCAATACAGTCAAGTAGCAATTATACCAATGTTGCCATTACTTTTTATCCAACCCTTGTAGCTTCACATAAATGGTTATAAAACTAGAATTACTAAATATAGTAGACTGCAGACGTCTAGAGTCTGCCTCTCTCCAGAGACAACCCATTGATTTATACAATAAGAAAATCCATTTGGCTCGAGGGGAGTTAATACTGTAATTAAGGCTCGGGCAGAATTTATTAGGAAAGGAGCGATGGTAGCAACAGGATTTCACGGGTTACATGTTATTATTGGGTCAACATTTCTAGGAGTTTGTTTACAGGTCTGCTTAGAATCTTACTTTTAATATTATATTTCCTCACAAGATTCACAAACAGATTTCTTGTGGTCTGGACACACCCACTTCATACATTTATAACAGATTTTTAGAAACAACTGTTTACATATATGAAAATACTATTTGTCCGAAAATGCTCCAGATGAAGATCACTATTGTGCTCCACTGACATGTGATCTCTATAATAAGTCAACAATGGATCTGTTTCAAATAAATGCTGAAAAATCAGAGTTCCTGGACTGTTCGAGGAAGATACACTGGTAACAAAGCCCAATAGTGTTGCCATACGGCAGTATCTTGCAAATAATATAAACGTGTGGATCACTATTGTGATCCGAGTGAGCATTTCAGTGTTAAGGAAGACAAGTATGGTGTCATATTCAATACATTGTTAATATAAGATAATTTTTTCTTCAGTTAAAGACATATTTAACATGCAAGAATATAATTCAATCAAGGAAATTTGAGGAAATAAAAGAATTTCTTTCTTTTTTATCAAACAAAAAGAATTTAACAAAGAAATATTTTTGATTCATAATTCAAATACATCACAATTAGCAAAGAAACACACATGCACAAACATGCACATTTGTGCAAAATTTTGGTATATTGGAAAAATATGAATGGATCATAAAGAGTATAAGGAGCCTCAACAAATATTAATTCACAAAAATATATAAATCTATTCTTTATCAATAAACAAAATAAATGTCTCTTTCATATTCTTACCAGAATAAGTTTGCATTCCTGCCATAAATCCTCGAGATAAATCTGAAATATTGAGATTGTAGGTATCCTGTACTAAAATAAGTGCATAACTGACACCATGAAAATCCTCTTCTTGTGGAAACTTACGCCAAGATCTAATTTCGTCCATTCGATACAACAAATCTGGAAGGAATGAGAGAAGTGAGATAAAAGTGATTCTATTTCATTTATTCATGTTCAACTTGGAAAATGAAATACTGAAGAGAATTAATGATGTGTAAAAGAGAGAAATAAGGGATAAAGTATAAAAATAGGAATAAGATAGGAAGCTTTGATCAGGCAAGATAAAATAAAAAAATATATTTTAAGGAGTTGCCACATTCTCTTTTGGAAAAAGAAACATCACATTTTTTATCTAGCATTAAATACCATGATATGTCTTAAGAGAGTTTCACTGCTGCTCTATTTTACAGTATGTGCTATATCATTAGATTCTAGGCTTATGGGAACAATGATATGGAAGCCTTGCGTGCATACATATAGTGAGATTGATTTTTTACAAAGCATATTCTATTCAATTGCCTACTAATTTATTACATTGATTGATTGACTTTGTTCTTAAGTCCACTTTATGCACAGAAAGGCTAATTGGGACTGGACCTACAGTTTAAAGTGAGATCCGAACCACTGTGTGCTTCCACTTGGTATCGTACACAGGACCCCTTGACTACAAGGTGACGACGATGGACTGGGTCATTGGGGAGGCCCTCTAATTTATTAGACTATCCAGCAGTTGGTAAGTAGGCTTTGGCCTTAAAGGGCTGTTGCGTCATGTGTTATATTATATATCAGATATGCCATTAATAAATGCTCTAAAATATTTTTTCTGTTTTTTTTTTTCAAAATTAATTTATAAAGTGATGGTTGAAATAGTAAGTTTTTAGAACTCTTTTTATGGAAAGTAAGATAAATTTGAAAATATTTGCAATAGTCTTACCATATACATATGTAACTACTAAGACTAGTGGTCAGATTGCTTTATATGTAATTAATGCTAGTATCATCAGAATTATTTTGCTTCTCAAAATTGGTTTTACTACCTCTCCAATCATCCACTTTCATATCTTCTTCAAGTTGTTTCCAGTCTACTGTAAGCCTCTTAACGGTTTGAAAAGCATGAATTGGATTTTGAACAAACTTCTCTGAAAATCCTGCTCCTCTGTGTACTTGTGCATCCATGGTGTGATAGAATGAATGCAAATACCTATAACAAAAATTAGAAGAAATAGTATAACTTGTGGCATCTCAACAAATGTGGTGATGAAAGAAAAATAATTCAACAAAAAATGCCAAAAGCATTTGAATTCTACTTTAAGCAAGATAAAATTTTTATCTGGACGATATTGATTTTCTTTCACCGCACATAGCATACGCAATAACCTTAATTGTGCCCATATTCCCCACGTTCCCATTTTCACCCTAGTTCCCCTAGCTTTATTTTTTAAACACCTTAAGTGTGCTGTTAAAGAACACGTTTATTGTGGGTATGTATTTCTTTAATACCTTCTTAATGATATCAAAATAACATTAATCTATTAGTTTAAATAGCTACATGATTTTGCAATATATTTATTATGTTATGCAGCAGTGGCCGTTTCAATAAGGAAGAGCATATAGGAAACGAACCTTGACTGTTGCATCGGAGTTTGTATCAATCTATCAAGATCTTTTTACAGTTCTTCGCGCGTTGCAAAAAAATATGTCGCAGAAAGGTGAATAATCCGCCGATTCCTCCTTAGTTGTTCTTCTTCAGCAGCATTGTTTGCTATAAATAGAGTTGCGTACGAAGCTTCGTGGATGAAGGAAAAGAAAAGGATCTCGCTTATCGCACAACGAGAAGACTTTGCGTTCTTACGTCAAGCGAGGAATGTCTACGTTGTTAGATTAGGTTTGGTTCTCTTAACATAAATACACTGTAAATGTATTATTCATGCTAAGAGAACTAAAATGTATATATTCAAAATGTCCATAATTTTAAAAGAGCATATGATTCGGTTAAAAGAGATAAATTATATAATATATTAGTCGAGTTTGGAATACCTAAGAAGCTTGTTAATATGATAAAAGTATGCAACAGTGAAACAGAAAGTAAAATTCGTGTGAGTATTAATATGTCTGACAAATTTACAATTCATGCTGGGTTAAGACAGGGAGATGTATTATCTCCATTGCTCTTTAATTTTGCCTTAGAACATGCTGAGGTAAAAGATACTAATGAAGGACTAACCTTAAACAATCTAACTCAGTTGTTAGCATATGCAGATGATGTAGACTTACAAGGGAATGATATAAATACAATTAAGAATAATGCTAAAATATTTTTAAAAGCAGCTAAAGAGATAGGTTTGGAAGCTAGCAAAAAGCTCTAGTGACTTCCTGGAGGGGAGGAAAAGGATACCACCCTCATCGCCTGAGCCACGATAAAAGCCTAACACTCAAAGTTGAACACGTGGAAAGTTTCAGAAAAAAGGAGAAATATCCACTACTGGTCTTTGAACACACCCTCGACACTCCTCAAACAACCTACAAATATATGCTTACAGGCCAAAATCAAGTGTTCGGCAATAATCAAAATTTAATTAATGATAACTCGTTTGAATCAATTTCCAAATTCAAGTACTTAGGAGTAATACTAACAAATGAAAATGATATTAAAGAGGAAATAAAAAGCAAGCGTAATTCAGGAAATGTACGTTACTTTACTCTTCATAAACTTTTATCTTCTCGTATAATATCTAACAAACTCAAAGTTAAAATATACAAAACAGTAATTCTGCCTGTAGTATTATACGCGTATGGGTGCGAAACTTGGTCCCCTCCATTGAAAGAGGAACATAAATTAAGAGTAATTGAAAACAAAATCCTTTGAAAAATATTTGGATCTAAAAGGGATGAGGAGACAGGTGAGTGGAGAAGGTTACATAATTTACAACTGCATAATTTGTATTCATGTTCGGATATTGTTAGAATAATGAAATCAAGGAGACTTAGGTGGGCAGGCCATGTGGCACGAATGAGAGAGGAAAGAAGAGATTTCTGGATTCTCGTTGGGAAACGAGGTCCTTTCATCAATTTCATCTTATCACTAGTCATGCCATCAGTCGACTAATATTAGTTGATTATTAAAACCATAGAAGGAACATCGACTAATGAAAATTAGTTGACTCAAAAGAAAATAGTGGACTATTTATCAATCGAATTAGTCTTTTGACTATTATTATTGACTGATTTGGTTTCATTTGACTTCGCTTTTCTGCCACTTTAGGCTAATCGCAAAGATGAGGATGTGTGATGATATGATGAAATTTATGAAGGAGTGCTAACAGATGTCCAGGCCGGGATTCGAACCCAGGTCGTGTGTACCAATATTAGTTGTTAGTGATCATCACTACTTTATTACCAGTAGCAGAAACGATAAGTAAAAAAAAATAATTAATTCGTTATTCGTTCGTAATTAAGGCTCGCTACTCATGGAGTTGCTCGTTCACGTCGAGAGAGCCATTAACAGTCCCCAAGAGGGAGTCGTTCCTTTTCAATGACTCGTTCACGAACGACATTACAGCTGCTCGCTCTGCAGTTAACAAGTGCACATGAGAGTGCTCTTTCAATAAAAATACAGAGGGTTGACCAGGCCTGATTTGCACGGATATTGTGACCTTCCTGGAGAGGAGGGAACGAATACCGTCTTCATCGCCTGAGCAACGAAAAAAGCGTAAAACATGTTGGGCACTTGGAAAGTTGGAGAAAAAAGGAGAAATATCCACTACTTTGAACACACCCTCGACACTCCTCGAACTACAAATATTTCGCGAAAACGATATCGTATAATTTTCCAGTAAGACTAGTCTCGGTCTATTTCTATACATTCCACACACAGGTTCTAGTCATTTGCTAGATGCCTACCTCCGTGGTGGAGTGGTTAGCACAGCCTGACGCGAGGGGTCACGGGTTCGAATCCCGGCCGGGGCATGGATGTTCTTTGCGCGTGTCTCTTCAAGAATATAATCATATCATCACTCATCCTCATCTGCCTGCCTTCGTGATGGAGTGGTTAGCACAGCGCGCTACGACGCCAGGGGATCGCGGGATCGAATCCTGGCCTGCACATTGAAGTTCTTTGTGGGTGTCCTTAAATAAAGCCATAAAAGACCTATCGTGGACGGAAAGAGGTCGGGTATTGAGATGATCTTCAAAATATCGAATCGAGAACGAGACCAAGCCCTTCAAATGCTCAGAATGTAGAATATTTACGATTTTTTTTAAAAAAAATCAATAACATAAATTAAGAGTATTTGAAAATAAAATCCTTAGAAAAATATTAGGACCAAAAAAGGGATGAGGAGACAGGTGAGTGGAGAAGGTTACATAATTTAGAACTGCATAATTTGTATCCATGTCCAGATATTATTAGAATAATTTAATCAAGACGACTTAGGTGGGCAGGCCATGTGGCACCAATGGAAGAGGAAAGAAGAGTTTTCTGGATTCTTGTTGGGAAACTTCATGGTAAGAGACCTGTAGGAAGGCCAAGACGAATATGGATGGATAACATTGAGATGAACCTAAAGGAAATCGGCTAGGATGGAAAAGACTGGGTTGATCTTTAACAGGATAGGGACAGATGGAAGGCTTGTGTTGCTGCAGCCATAAACGTTCGAGTTTAATAAGCCTAGAGAGTTAGTTAGTAAAGATTATCTTCGTTAAAACCAAGCCAGTCAGCAGCACGGCAGCACTGGTAATGAGTGAACGAGCAATGATGGAAATTTTTCCAATCGTTTCGTTGCGCTCTGCAACTGCTGTGCAATCATGGAGTCGGAGCTAAGGAACTTTGGTAAGCACCGTTAAACGACTTTACCACGAAATAAAATTGCAAATAGGCCATTTTTTATTTAATATTTTTCGATTATTTTACGTCAGTTTTCTACGTATTCGACTAATATTGACGATGAGAACGAATGATTGAACAAGCACAATGGTACACCAATGTCAGGTTCAAACCTGGGACCTCAGGCTTAGCAGCATGTTACGGTTACCAGCTCGCCTCTGTGGCAGTCGCAGAAAACATCCATCATTCACGTTATGAGAGTCATAAATATATGTTGCAAATTTAGCCGGTTGCAGCCATGCCCTGTTCATTTTTATTATTTTATTTATGAAGACTCCCCCCAGTTCAAGTTCCAAAATTTTATCCAGAAAATCCTATCCTGACTTCAAAGCTTTAGTATTTCCTGTCTACACAGCTGCTGCATAAGAATAACTTTAATTGTTGCTAATTAGTAACGAGAAAGCAATTTTCCAAATGCAAAAATTTCCCTCCATGGCAACTGAGCTGATTTCGTAACTGCAAGTGTTCCCGGGTTCGATTCCCAGGTATGTGCTCTGAGGTGGGAATATTTCCGAACAAGTTCCTGCATAAAGCGCCTCTGAGGTTCACCCAGCCTCTAATGAAAATGATATCTGAGTGACAACTTTGGAGAGTAAAGGCAGCCGGAGCGTGGTGCTCATCACACCATCCCCCTCCCTATGCGCCTTAATTGCATGTTGCAATGAACGTACAGGGGAAGGATTTTCTTTACGAGAAACTGGGAAACTCTTTTATGTGTTCTCGCTTTTTTACTTGTCATTGCGGTAAAGTGCAGCGCATGCCAGATGTTGTGGAGCTTTACATCTCTTTCAGCAGATGTCACTGCATACGAGGTTGTATCCCCGCCTGATCTGATAACACGCGTCAAAGGCATGCATCGGAACTGCATTATAAACATGAACTGGGACACGAGAGTTCAACTGGAGTAGCCATGCAAGAATTTTAAACGCACAAAGCACAGTCAGTCGTTGAAATTCCATTTCAATTTTGACCTTTATCTTAATATCACACTGACGAGTTTTAAGGAAGGATAACCCACGGTGGCTCGCCAAAATGTACGTTGATGGAGTTGTGTTCCAAGTGCACTTTTATGCACAGTAAGGCTAACCGGGACTTTACATTTTGCAATATGTAGATAATGTAGATGAGTCAAAACGAAAGAAGACGAAGACACTGCTAGCAGAAAATAATATTTATGTTGGTACACATGTAAAACGAGTATGAGTACCCAAAAGTGGAAGAAAAGCGAAATAAAATAAATAAATCAATCGGTTATTGTGTCCCTGCGTTTTTCAATTTATCACCATGACCGAAAATTAATGTTTCACTGATGTAATGCATCACTATAATCATGTGAATTATTTTCCGTCATCATCGTGTGTTTAACCATTCCTTAAAGCATATACTCTAACGCTGTTGTCCTTAGTGTAATTGATCTTATTGTGTGGAAGTTTTGATGTAGGCAAAAGAATGAATAAATCTGAATTGATTGTACGAAATTTAAAATATAACAACTCCGAGGTGACGCATATTAACTGTTCTTAGTTCGATGTCAAAGGACGATTTTTCCTATACATTAAAAAGGATTCCGGCCTCCGCGGTAGAGTGGTTAGCATAGCTTGCTTAATGACCGGCCTTGGCATTGTGTTCACTCGGTGTTCATTGTGAGTGTCGCTTCATTAATTTCATCATTTCATCGACCATCCTCATCGTCGCGTTTAGCCAAAAGTGGCACAAGAAGCGAAGTAAAATAAAGCAAATCAATCAATCGAACATAGGGTCTCCGGTTTCATAGAGCAGTATGCAAATGACTCAGTCATGAAGACCCTCAAAATTGAAATAATAATTGCAACAGAAAACCTGATATTAGAGTATTTTAAGAGTTTAGGCATATTAAAAATTCACGTCAACCAACAACAATTTCACCTGTATTGTGTGATATATGGTTCTGCCCTAACAATTGATTGATTGATTGCTTTGCTTTTATTTCACTTCGCTTTTTGTGCCACTTTTGGCTAATTTGCGAAGATGGGGAAGAGTTATGATATAATGAAATTGATGAGTGGACACTCAGAAACATCCATGCCCAGGCCGGGATTCAAACCCGGGACACCTGGTCTTGTGTATGGGACCGGTGGCCATCCACCGTCCTGAGGAAATTGGGGAGCTACAAATGAGTAGCGTGACGCGGTCACGGAAACCTACAACGACTGAAGGCTTGTCTTGCTGACCACACGTCACCCCATAATTCCCACCTCGGCAGGTAGGACCTGGCCCTCACGGACTGTTGCGCCACGGGTTATTATTATTATTACCATCTTCAAATAAAGCTTTATCGTTATATATTACCGTATTTCATTGCATTATCGTGCACCCTGTTTCTCAATCCACCCCCCCCACACACACACAGAGAGAGAGAGAGAGAGAGAGAGAGAGAGAGGGGAGGGGGGGTAGGAACACAAAATCCTTCCACAAACTTTCAAGACTCCAACAGAAAGCTTGCTGCAAACAAGGCGTGCTGGCCTTGTCTGCTACTGCCCTCCCCCACTTTCTTATCTATACAGGAGCAATGAAGAGTTTCCAACTCACTTCTGAGTTGGTAGGAAAAGGATTTCATTTGATCCCGTCTGTACAAGGCTAAAATAATGCCGAGTGCTGGTGAATATATACTCCCTGAGAGAAAATGGATAGTTTTGTTAAATATCCAATATTAATGACATCAATATTGAATATTTATTATATTTGATGATTCACCACATGTGAAACGAACGGAATGATCCGTGAAATTCTGGTATGCGGCTCAAAAAATGTAATGTATATTTTACACAACTTAATAACATACTGCTTTACTTAGGAAAAATAACGTTGAATACACTAGCGAATACAATTTGTGCGAATGAAGTGATTATGGGATGAATAGGCTACATAAAATTATTACTTTTTTACGTCTGTAAGTTCATTCTCTAATGTTTCTTTCCGAGTAACATCGGCCGGCTGATGTCACGGTTTACAGGGTTGCCAAATTGAAGGCTCCGGCCTGTAATGGAGCGGGCCGTGGTTCAGCACAAAGTACTCACCTTTTGATTCTGTGCAACTTGTCTTCCACTCTGTTGATGTGATCCTGAAGCAGCTGAACGAACGAGTTCTCGATGGAGAGAACCTCCTGGAAATCGGCAACAGACGTGTACACCTCTCCGCAAATGAGACGCAGCCCCACAAGTGTCAACAACGAGAGCCTCAGCATTTCGCGCTGCGAGTTCATGGCCAGGAATCTGCAAATAAGAACATGCTGTATGCGGTTTCAAGTGAAGTGCTCGGGTGAAAACATGGGAAGTAACATTTTGGTAATTTTTGAGTTGCAAAGTAAAATGTGCCATCCTTCAATTTTCGAGTAAAATTTCCATGTCATACAATTTGCATTGGACTAAGTGAAGCCGTGTGAAATTGGGAAACACAACACGAAAACTATTTATCTACAGTATAGCTTCTAATAACCATTCTTCTTAATGAACTCAGAAATTATCAAAATGACACCATGTTTTACAGCCGAACATTCAAATCATACTGTAATAACATTTTCAAAATATGTTGAAAACATGGTCCAATCATCATCTTTCTCCCGTACACATTGAAGGGTGCAAAATAGCCTACTGTTCCGACGCACCCAACAATGTTAATTCAATCGATCATCATCTTTCTCGGTGATTTACGCGAATTATTTTTCCAGATGTGAGATTTGATTCGAGTTAAACATCAGGAATATTCCCTCCTTCTTCGCTCTCTGTAGTGATAAATCTGACTGCACTGGTTTTCTCACAGAGCACACATTTCTATCAGTATCCAATTCTTTCAATCGAGCACTGCGCTTCTTATGTACGAGGAGGTACTGGATGCCGTCGCATTAACATTAGTAGCACGTTTTTAATGTAAAGTGCAAAACGTGGCTTTCGAGGAGAAAATACATGTGACATTAACTCATACAAATAGTAATATATGAACTTTAATTTGTTATCAATAAATTACAGTATCTTCCAGGGTTAAGATTATGTTAGGTGATTTTTCTCTGGTGGAACCACGCTGTTCCAAATCAGTTATTCATTCATTTCTTGTGCAAGTGCGATCATATTAGAATAGAAAAGAAGTAAAGAAAGACATTTTTGTGAAAAACAAATTTCCGCCGTAACAAAGTTGAATTCTTGGTCCGGACAACTACGTTTCCCATTCTTGGCGGGTACGTGCCATGCCACCAGACAAAATTCACCGACAAAGAACAGTGGCATATTTGTTTTATTTATGACTTCAACTTTCTACCGATTTCCTGTCAAACTATTTCTCGAGGCACCGTAACATGATTGTTTGTGTTCAAGCTGGAATACACCAAATTTGAGTGCATGCCACCCTGAGCTCTTGAAAATAACGATGTAACAAAATGGAGAAAAGATGAAAACTAAAAAGGTCAGTAAGGTCCGCTGGGCTCTTTTCCAACCCTCGTGTTAACGACTGAGTTCCGATTCCGAGTGTCTGATACTCCAGTATTGCAAAGCACGTAACACACTTGTTTCGAGCCATCCATTATTGCAAGGCGACCATGTTAGCCACTACCTTACCGGGAGGCCAGAGTCTCTTAGCATCTGATTATGAACTTGAAGAATGATAAAATTAGAAAATAAACTTTATACATAATTATGGTCTAATTTCAATTTTAAAAATGTACACTGCAAAACTGAATATTTAATTAATTAATTAATGTATTTAGTTGATGTTATTTCGCTTCTCTGCCACATTTGGCTAATCGCGAAGATAGCAATGAGTGATGATATGATGAAATTGATGAAGGGACACTCACAAACATCCATGCCCAGGCTGGGATTCCAGCCCGACGTGATAACCACTCCGCCACGGAGGCCGGCTGAATATTTAATGTTACCGGATATTATTGTTTGATTGGATTTTTGTTATAAGTCAACTTTATACACAGATAGGCTAATCCGGACTGGACCTACAGTTTAGTGTGGGATCCAAACCATTGCGTAAATTGCCTCCATAGGGTATCCAGCCCGTGACCACTTTTTTACAGGGAGCCGACGTTACCACACCATCGCGGAGGGCTTTGCTTGCTTGGTAAGTTATGTTTCTATGTATGTCATGATTACATCATGTTACTGATATTCACTATATAACTTTGGATTCTGTATATTTGTCTAATGGCAGCTGCGTAACTTTTCCAACTAAGCAACAGCTGCATTTGCTGTTGGAAATTAAGAAAACATAGAAAGTCAGAGCAAGTTAATATTTCTAGAAGATGTAGATTATTGTAAAAAATAATTACATACCTAAAGTTTTTTTAATGAGGAGTGACTGATTCTTCATTACAACATATGTGTTAGCGACATCCCCCCTTGCAACTTCTATCACATGCACGTACACTATGGCACTATAAACTGACACAAGAATGAGAATCCTTTACAAAGAGTTTCAGAAGAAGTGATTGCGATCCCAAGGGAATATGGACCATTGCATCTGTTCGTTTTGGACGGGGAGGAAGTAGGAAGAATGAAGAGTATAAATAAATGTGTTGCTTTGGGCTACATACCACGAAAAATTCAAGAGCGGTGTTTCAAACTAGAAGCAAAAATTTACTGAAGAACGTTCTTATAATATTCATCAAAGCAACCGCCGTTAGGCTGTAAATAAAAAAAACCGCATAGATTCAACAATGTTTTACTTTACATCTGAAAGGTACAGCTGTCCTCTATTTTTCAACATAGTCGCCATGTAAATTGAAGCACTTGTCATAGCGTTTCACCAACTTACCAATCCCTTCTGCATAAAACTCAGCCGCCTGGGAATTCAACCAAACTGTCACAGCATTTTGAAGATCCGCATCGTCCGGACGGGGCC